>NW_027456764.1:22500-142500 GCF_040206685.1 Ascaphus truei | reverse complement strand
TGTGATACTGTGTAACGTGTAACACACACAGAGCAGCATTGTATGTGCACTGTGATACTGTGTAACGTGTAACACACACAGAGCAGCATTGTATGTGCACTGTGATACTGTGTAACGTGTAACACACACAGAGCAGCATTGTATGTGCACTGTGATACTGTGTAACGTGTAACACACACAGAGCAGCATTGTATGCGCACTGTGATACTGTGTAACGTGTAACACACACAGAGCAGCATTGTATGTGCACTGTGATACTGTGTAACGTGTAACACACATAGAGCAGCATTGTATGTGCAGTGTGATACTGTGTAACGTGTAACACACACACAGAGCAGCATTGTATGTGCACTGTGATACTGTGTAACGTGTAACACACAGAGCAGCATTGTATGTGCACTGTGATACTGTGTAACGTGTTACACACACACAGAGCAGCATTGTATGTGCACTGTGATACTGTGTAACGTGTAACACACACACAGAGCAGCATTGTATGTGCACTGTGATACTGTGTAACGTGTTACACACACACAGAGCAGCATTGTATGTGCACTGTGATACTGTGTAACGTGTAACACACACATAGAGCAGCATTGTATGTGCACTGTGATACTGTGTAACGTGTAACGCACACACAGAGCAGCATTGTATGTGCACTGTGATACTGTGTAACGTGTAACACACACACAGAGCAGCATTGTATGTGCACTGTGATACTGTGTAACGTGTAACACACACAGAGCAGCATTGTATGTGCACTGTGATACTGTGTAACGTGTAACGCACACACAGAGCACCATTGTATGTGCACTGTGATACTGTGTAACGTGTAACACACACACAGAGCAGCATTGTATGTGCACTGTGATACTGTGTAACGTGTTACACACATAGAGCAGCATTGTATGTGCACTGTGATACTGTGTAACGTGTTACACACATAGAGCAGCATTGTATGTGCACTGTGATACTGTGTAACGTGTTACACACAGAGCAGCATTGTATGTGCACTGTGATACTGTGTAACGTGTTACACACACATAGCAGCATTGTATGTGCACTGTGATACTGTGTAACATGTAACACACACATAGAGCAGCATTGTATGTGCACTGTGATACTGTGTAACGTGTTACACACACATAGCAGCATTGTATGTGCACTGTGATACTGTGTAACGTGTTACACACACATAGAGCAGCATTGTATGTGCACTGTGATACTGTGTAACGTGTAACACACACACAGAGCAGCATTGTATGTGCACTGTGATACTGTGTAACGTGTAACACACACAGAGCAGCATTGTATGTGCACTGTGATACTGTGTAACGTGTAACACACACAGAGCAGCATTGTATGTGCACTGTGATACTGTGTAACGTGTAATACACACACAGAGCAGCATTGTATGTGCACTGTGATACTGTGTAACGTGTAATACACACAGAGCACCATTGTATGTGCACTGTGATACTGTGTAACGTGTAACACACACACACAGAGCACCATTGTATGTGCACTGTGATACTGTGTAACGTGTTACACACACATAGAGCACCATTGTATGTGCACTGTGATACTGTGTAACGTGTTACACACACATAGAGCAGCATTGTATGTGCACTGTGATACTGTGTAACGTGTAACACACACAGAGCAGCATTGTATGTGCACTGTGATACTGTGTAACATGTAACACACACACAGAGCAGCATTGTATGTGCACTGTGATACTGTGTAACGTGTAATACACACAGAGCACCATTGTATGTGCACTTTGATACTGTGTAACGTGTAACACACACACAGAGCACCATTGTATGTGCACTGTGATACTGTGTAACGTGTTACACACACATAGAGCACCATTGTATGTGCACTGTGATACTGTGTAACGTGTTACACACACATAGAGCAGCATTGTATGTGCACTGTGATACTGTGTAACGTGTAACACACACAGAGCAGCATTGTATGTGCACTGTGATACTGTGTAACATGTAACACACACACAGAGCAGCATTGTATGTGCACTGTGATACTGTGTAACGTGTAACACACACAGAGCAGCATTGTATGTGCAGTGTGATACTGTGTAACGTGTAACACACACACAGAGCAGCATTGTATGTGCACTGTGATACTGTGTAACGTGTAACACACACATAGAGCAGCATTGTATGTGCACTGTGATACTGTGTAACGTGTAACACACACAGAGCAGCATTGTATGTGCACTGTGATACTGTGTAACGTGTAACACACACAGAGCAGCATTGTATGCGCACTGTGATACTGTGTAACGTGTAACACACACAGAGCAGCATTGTATGTGCACTGTGATACTGTGTAACACACACAGAGCAGCATTGTATGTGCACTGTGATACTGTGTAACGTGTAACACACACAGAGCAGCATTGTATGTGCACTGTGATACTGTATAACGTGTAACACACACAGAGCAGCATTGTCTGTGCACTGTGATACTGTGTAACGTGTAACACACACAGAGCAGCATTGTATGTGCACTGTGATACTGTGTAACGTGTAACACACACAGAGCAGCACTGTATGTGCACTGTGATACTGTGTAACGTGTAACACACACATAGAGCAGCATTGTATGTGCACTGTGATACTGTGTAACACACACAGAGCAGCATTGTATGTGCACTGTGATACTGTGTAACGAGTAACACACACAGAGCAGCATTGTATGTGCACTGTGATACTGTGTAACGTGTAACACACACAGAGCAGCATTGTATGTGCACTGTGATACTGTGTAACGTGTAACACACACAGAGCAGCATTGTATGTGCACTGTGATACTGTGTAACGTGTAACACACACAGAGCAGCATTGTATGTGCACTGTGATACTGTGTAACGTGTAACACACACAGAGCAGCATTGTATGTGCACTGTGATACTGTGTAACGTGTAACACACACAGAGCACCATTGTATGTGCACTGTGATACTGTGTAACATGTAACGCACACAGAGCACCATTGTATGTGCACTGTGATACTGTGTAACGTGTAACACACACACAGAGCAGCATTGTATGTGCAATGTGATACTGTGTAACGTGTAACACACACAGAGCACCATTGTATGTGCACTGTGATACTGTGTAATGTGTAACCCACACAGAGCACCATTGTATGTGCACTGTGATACTGTGTAATGTGTAACGCACACATAGAGCAGCATTGTATGTGCACTGTGATACAGTGTAACGTGTAACACACACAGAGCAGCATTGTATGTGCACTGTGATACTGTGTAACGTGTAACACACACATAGAGCAGCATTGTATGTGCACTGTGATACTGTGTAACGTGTAACACACACACAGAGCAGCATTGTATGTGCACTGTGATACTGTGTAACGTGTAACACACACACAGAGCAGCATTGTATGTGCACTGTGATACTGTGTAACGTGTAACACACACAGAGCAGCATTGTATGTGCACTGTGATACTGTGCAACGTGTAACACACACATAGAGCAGCATTGTATGTGCACTGTGATACTGTGTAACAAACACAGAGCAGCATTGTATGTGCACTGTGATACTGTGTAACGTGTAACACACACAGAGCAGCATTGTATGTGCACTGTGATACTGTGTAACGTGTAACACACACATAGAGCAGCATTGTATGTGCACTGTGATACTGTGTAACGTGTAACACACACATAGAGCAGCATTGTCTGTGCACTGTGATACTGTGTAACGTGTAACACACACATAGAGCAGCATTGTATGTGCACTGTGATACTGTGTAACGTGTAACACACACAGAGCAGCATTGTATGTGCACTGTGATACTGTGTAACGTGTTACACACACATAGAGCACCATTGTATGTGCACTGTGATACTGTGTAACGTGCAACACACACAGAGCAGCATTGTATGTGCACTGTGATACTGTGTAACGTGTAACACACTCAGAGCAGCATTGTATGTGCACTGTGATACTGTGTAACGTGTAACACACACAGAGCAGCATTGTATGTGCACTGTGATACTGTGTAACGTGTAACACACAAAGAGCAGCATTGTATGTGCACTGTGATACTGTGTAACGTGTAACACACACAGAGCAGCATTGTATGTGCACTGTGATACTGTGTAACGTGTAACACACACACAGAGCAGCATTGTATGTGCACTGTGATACTGTGTAACGTGTAACACACACATACAGCAGCATTGTATGTGCACTGTGATACTGTGTAACGTGTAACACACACAGAGCAGCATTGTATGTGCACTGTGATACTGTGTAACGTGTAACACACACAGAGCAGCATTGTATGTGCACTGTGATACTGTGTAACGTGTAACACACACAGAGCAGCATTGTATGTGCACTGTGATACTGTGTAACGTGTAACACACACAGAGCAGCATTGTATGTGCACTGTGATACTGTGTAACGTGTAACACACACAGAGCAGCATTGTATGTGCACTGTGATACTGTGTAACGTGTAACACACACAGAGCAGCATTGTATGTGCACTGTGATACTGTGTAACGTGTAACACACACAGAGCACCATTGTATGTGCACTGTGATACTGTGTAACATGTAACGCACACAGAGCAGCATTGTATGTGCACTGATACTGTGTAACGTGTAACACACACAGAGCACCATTGTATGTGCACTGTGATACTGTGTAACATGTAACGCACACAGAGCACCATTGTATGTGCACTGTGATACTGTGTAACGTGTAACACACACACAGAGCAGCATTGTATGTGCACTGTGATACCGTGTAACACACACACAGAGCACCATTGTATGTGCACTGTGATACTGTGTAACGTGTAACGTGTAACCCAAACAGAGCACCATTGTATGTGCACTGTGATACTGTGTAACGTGTAACGCACACATAGAGCAGCATTGTATGTGCACTGTGATACTGTGTAACGTGTAACACACAAAGAGCAGCATTGTATGTGCACTGTGATACTGTGTAACGTGTAACACACACAGAGCAGCATTGTATGTGCACTGTGATACTGTGTAACGTGTAACACACACACAGAGCAGCATTGTATGTGCACTGTGATACTGTGTAACGTGTAACACACACAGAGCAGCATTGTATGTGCACTGTGATACTGTGTAACGTGTAACACACACACAGAGCAGCATTGTATGTGCACTGTGATACTGTGTAACACACACAGAGCAGCATTGTATGTGCACTGTGATACTGTGTAACGTGTTACACACATAGAGCAGCATTGTATGTGCACTGTGATACTGTGTAACGTGTAACACACACAGAGCAGCATTGTATGTGCACTGTGATACTGTGTAACGTGTAACACACACAGAGCAGCATTGTATGTGCACTGTGATACTGTGTAACGTGTAACACACACAGAGCAGCATTGTATGTGCACTGTGATACTGTGTAACGTGTAACACACACATAGAGCAGCATTGTATGTGCGCTGTGATACTGTGTAACGTGTAACACACACAGAGCAGCATTGTATGTGCACTGTGATACTGTGTAACGTGTAACACACACAGAGCAGCATTGTATGTGCACTGTGATACTGTGTAACGTGTAACACACACAGAGCAGCATTGTATGTGCACTGTGATACTGTGTAACGTGTAACACACACACAGAGCAGCATTGTATGTGCACTGTGATACTGTGTAAAGTGTAACGCACACAGAGCACCATTGTATGTGCACTGTGATACTGTGTAACGTGTAACACACACAGAGCAGCATTGTATGTGCACTGTGATACTGTGTAACGTGTAACACACATAGAGCAGCATTGTATGTGCACTGTGATACTGTGTAACGTGTAACACACACACACAGAGCACCATTGTATGTGCACTGTGATACTGTGTAACGTGTTACACACACATAGAGCACCATTGTATGTGCACTGTGATACTGTGTAACGTGTTACACACACATAGAGCAGCATTGTATGTGCACTGTGATACTGTGTAACGTGTAACACACACAGAGCAGCATTGTATGTGCACTGTGATACTGTGTAACATGTAACACACACACAGAGCAGCATTGTATGTGCACTGTGATACTGTGTAACGTGTAATACACACAGAGCACCATTGTATGTGCACTTTGATACTGTGTAACGTGTAACACACACACAGAGCACCATTGTATGTGCACTGTGATACTGTGTAACGTGTTACACACACATAGAGCACCATTGTATGTGCACTGTGATACTGTGTAACGTGTTACACACACATAGAGCAGCATTGTATGTGCACTGTGATACTGTGTAACGTGTAACACACACAGAGCAGCATTGTATGTGCACTGTGATACTGTGTAACATGTAACACACACACAGAGCAGCATTGTATGTGCACTGTGATACTGTGTAACGTGTAACACACACAGAGCAGCATTGTATGTGCAGTGTGATACTGTGTAACGTGTAACACACACACAGAGCAGCATTGTATGTGCACTGTGATACTGTGTAACGTGTAACACACACATAGAGCAGCATTGTATGTGCACTGTGATACTGTGTAACGTGTAACACACACAGAGCAGCATTGTATGTGCACTGTGATACTGTGTAACGTGTAACACACACAGAGCAGCATTGTATGCGCACTGTGATACTGTGTAACGTGTAACACACACAGAGCAGCATTGTATGTGCACTGTGATACTGTGTAACACACACAGAGCAGCATTGTATGTGCACTGTGATACTGTGTAACGTGTAACACACACAGAGCAGCATTGTATGTGCACTGTGATACTGTATAACGTGTAACACACACAGAGCAGCATTGTCTGTGCACTGTGATACTGTGTAACGTGTAACACACACAGAGCAGCATTGTATGTGCACTGTGATACTGTGTAACGTGTAACACACACAGAGCAGCACTGTATGTGCACTGTGATACTGTGTAACGTGTAACACACACATAGAGCAGCATTGTATGTGCACTGTGATACTGTGTAACACACACAGAGCAGCATTGTATGTGCACTGTGATACTGTGTAACGAGTAACACACACAGAGCAGCATTGTATGTGCACTGTGATACTGTGTAACGTGTAACACACACAGAGCAGCATTGTATGTGCACTGTGATACTGTGTAACGTGTAACACACACAGAGCAGCATTGTATGTGCACTGTGATACTGTGTAACGTGTAACACACACAGAGCAGCATTGTATGTGCACTGTGATACTGTGTAACGTGTAACACACACAGAGCAGCATTGTATGTGCACTGTGATACTGTGTAACGTGTAACACACACAGAGCACCATTGTATGTGCACTGTGATACTGTGTAACATGTAACGCACACAGAGCACCATTGTATGTGCACTGTGATACTGTGTAACGTGTAACACACACACAGAGCAGCATTGTATGTGCAATGTGATACTGTGTAACGTGTAACACACACAGAGCACCATTGTATGTGCACTGTGATACTGTGTAATGTGTAACCCACACAGAGCACCATTGTATGTGCACTGTGATACTGTGTAATGTGTAACGCACACATAGAGCAGCATTGTATGTGCACTGTGATACAGTGTAACGTGTAACACACACAGAGCAGCATTGTATGTGCACTGTGATACTGTGTAACGTGTAACACACACATAGAGCAGCATTGTATGTGCACTGTGATACTGTGTAACGTGTAACACACACACAGAGCAGCATTGTATGTGCACTGTGATACTGTGTAACGTGTAACACACACACAGAGCAGCATTGTATGTGCACTGTGATACTGTGTAACGTGTAACACACACAGAGCAGCATTGTATGTGCACTGTGATACTGTGCAACGTGTAACACACACATAGAGCAGCATTGTATGTGCACTGTGATACTGTGTAACAAACACAGAGCAGCATTGTATGTGCACTGTGATACTGTGTAACGTGTAACACACACAGAGCAGCATTGTATGTGCACTGTGATACTGTGTAACGTGTAACACACACATAGAGCAGCATTGTATGTGCACTGTGATACTGTGTAACGTGTAACACACACATAGAGCAGCATTGTCTGTGCACTGTGATACTGTGTAACGTGTAACACACACATAGAGCAGCATTGTATGTGCACTGTGATACTGTGTAACGTGTAACACACACAGAGCAGCATTGTATGTGCACTGTGATACTGTGTAACGTGTTACACACACATAGAGCACCATTGTATGTGCACTGTGATACTGTGTAACGTGCAACACACACAGAGCAGCATTGTATGTGCACTGTGATACTGTGTAACGTGTAACACACTCAGAGCAGCATTGTATGTGCACTGTGATACTGTGTAACGTGTAACACACACAGAGCAGCATTGTATGTGCACTGTGATACTGTGTAACGTGTAACACACAAAGAGCAGCATTGTATGTGCACTGTGATACTGTGTAACGTGTAACACACACAGAGCAGCATTGTATGTGCACTGTGATACTGTGTAACGTGTAACACACACACAGAGCAGCATTGTATGTGCACTGTGATACTGTGTAACGTGTAACACACACATACAGCAGCATTGTATGTGCACTGTGATACTGTGTAACGTGTAACACACACAGAGCAGCATTGTATGTGCACTGTGATACTGTGTAACGTGTAACACACACAGAGCAGCATTGTATGTGCACTGTGATACTGTGTAACGTGTAACACACACAGAGCAGCATTGTATGTGCACTGTGATACTGTGTAACGTGTAACACACACAGAGCAGCATTGTATGTGCACTGTGATACTGTGTAACGTGTAACACACACAGAGCAGCATTGTATGTGCACTGTGATACTGTGTAACGTGTAACACACACAGAGCAGCATTGTATGTGCACTGTGATACTGTGTAACGTGTAACACACACAGAGCACCATTGTATGTGCACTGTGATACTGTGTAACATGTAACGCACACAGAGCAGCATTGTATGTGCACTGATACTGTGTAACGTGTAACACACACAGAGCACCATTGTATGTGCACTGTGATACTGTGTAACATGTAACGCACACAGAGCACCATTGTATGTGCACTGTGATACTGTGTAACGTGTAACACACACACAGAGCAGCATTGTATGTGCACTGTGATACCGTGTAACACACACACAGAGCACCATTGTATGTGCACTGTGATACTGTGTAACGTGTAACGTGTAACCCAAACAGAGCACCATTGTATGTGCACTGTGATACTGTGTAACGTGTAACGCACACATAGAGCAGCATTGTATGTGCACTGTGATACTGTGTAACGTGTAACACACAAAGAGCAGCATTGTATGTGCACTGTGATACTGTGTAACGTGTAACACACACAGAGCAGCATTGTATGTGCACTGTGATACTGTGTAACGTGTAACACACACACAGAGCAGCATTGTATGTGCACTGTGATACTGTGTAACGTGTAACACACACAGAGCAGCATTGTATGTGCACTGTGATACTGTGTAACGTGTAACACACACACAGAGCAGCATTGTATGTGCACTGTGATACTGTGTAACACACACAGAGCAGCATTGTATGTGCACTGTGATACTGTGTAACGTGTTACACACATAGAGCAGCATTGTATGTGCACTGTGATACTGTGTAACGTGTAACACACACAGAGCAGCATTGTATGTGCACTGTGATACTGTGTAACGTGTAACACACACAGAGCAGCATTGTATGTGCACTGTGATACTGTGTAACGTGTAACACACACAGAGCAGCATTGTATGTGCACTGTGATACTGTGTAACGTGTAACACACACATAGAGCAGCATTGTATGTGCGCTGTGATACTGTGTAACGTGTAACACACACAGAGCAGCATTGTATGTGCACTGTGATACTGTGTAACGTGTAACACACACAGAGCAGCATTGTATGTGCACTGTGATACTGTGTAACGTGTAACACACACAGAGCAGCATTGTATGTGCACTGTGATACTGTGTAACGTGTAACACACACACAGAGCAGCATTGTATGTGCACTGTGATACTGTGTAAAGTGTAACGCACACAGAGCACCATTGTATGTGCACTGTGATACTGTGTAACGTGTAACACACACAGAGCAGCATTGTATGTGCACTGTGATACTGTGTAACGTGTAACACACATAGAGCAGCATTGTATGTGCACTGTGATACTGTGTAACGTGTAACACACACATAGAGCATCATTGTATGTGCACTGTGATACTGTGTAACGTGTAACACACACAGAGCAGCATTGTATGTGCACTGTGATACTGTGTAACGTGTAACACACACAGAGCAGCATTGTATGTGCACTGTGATACTGTGTAACGTGTAACACACACACAGAGCAGCATTGTATGTGCACTGTGATACTGTGTAACACACACAGAGCAGCATTGTATGTGCACTGTGATACTGTGTAACGTGTTACACACATAGAGCAGCATTGTATGTGCACTGTGATACTGTGTAACGTGTAACACACACAGAGCAGCATTGTATGTGCACTGTGATACTGTGTAACGTGTAACACACACAGAGCAGCATTGTATGTGCACTGTGATACTGTGTAACGTGTAACACACACAGAGCAGCATTGTATGTGCACTGTGATACTGTGTAACGTGTAACACACACATAGAGCAGCATTGTATGTGCGCTGTGATACTGTGTAACGTGTAACACACACAGAGCAGCATTGTATGTGCACTGTGATACTGTGTAACGTGTAACACACACAGAGCAGCATTGTATGTGCACTGTGATACTGTGTAACGTGTAACACACACAGAGCAGCATTGTATGTGCACTGTGATACTGTGTAACGTGTAACACACACACAGAGCAGCATTGTATGTGCACTGTGATACTGTGTAAAGTGTAACGCACACAGAGCACCATTGTATGTGCACTGTGATACTGTGTAACGTGTAACACACACAGAGCAGCATTGTATGTGCACTGTGATACTGTGTAACGTGTAACACACATAGAGCAGCATTGTATGTGCACTGTGATACTGTGTAACGTGTAACACACACATAGAGCATCATTGTATGTGCACTGTGATACTGTGTAACGTGTAACACACACAGAGCAGCATTGTATGTGCACTGTGATACTGTGTAACGTGTAACACACACAGAGCAGCATTGTATGTGCACTGTGATACTGTGTAACGTGTAACACACACACAGAGCAGCATTGTATGTGCACTGTGATACTGTGTAACGTGTAACACACACAGAGCAGCATTGTATGTGCACTGTGATACTGTGTAACGTGTAACACACACACAGAGCAGCATTGTATGTGCACTGTGATACTGTGTAACGTGTAACACACACACAGAGCACCATTGTATGTGCACTGTGATACTGTGTAACGTGTAACGTGTAACCCAAACAGAGCACCATTGTATGTGCACTGTGATACTGTGTAACGCACACATAGAGCAGCATTGTATGTGCACTGTGATACTGTGTAACGTGTAACACACAAAGAGCAGCATTGTATGTGCACTGTGATACTGTGTAACGTGTAACACACACAGAGCAGCATTGTATGTGCACTGTGATACTGTGTAACGTGTAACACACACAGAGCAGCATTGTATGTGCACTGTGATACTGTGTAACGTGTAACACACACAGAGCAGCATTGTATGTGCACTGTGATACTGTGTAACGTGTAACACACACACAGAGCAGCATTGTATGTGCACTGTGATACTGTGTAACACACACAGAGCAGCATTGTATGTGCACTGTGATACTGTGTAACGTGTTACACACAGAGCAGCATTGTATGTGCACTGTGATACTGTGTAACGTGTAACACACACAGAGCAGCATTGTATGTGCACTGTGATACTGTGTAACGTGTAACACACACAGAGCAGCATTGTATGTGCACTGTGATACTGTGTAACGTGTAACACACACAGAGCAGCATTGTATGTGCACTGTGATACTGTGTAACGTGTAACACACACATAGAGCAGCATTGTATGTGCGCTGTGATACTGTGTAACGTGTAACACACACAGAGCAGCATTGTATGTGCACTGTGATACTGTGTAACGTGTAACACACACAGAGCAGCATTGTATGTGCACTGTGATACTGTGTAACGTGTAACACACACAGAGCAGCATTGTATGTGCACTGTGATACTGTGTAACGTGTAACACACACACAGAGCAGCATTGTATGTGCACTGTGATACTGTGTAAAGTGTAACGCACACAGAGCACCATTGTATTTGCACTGTGATACTGTGTAACGTGTAACACACACAGAGCAGCATTGTATGTGCACTGTGATACTGTGTAACGTGTAACACACATAGAGCAGCATTGTATGTGCACTGTGATACTGTGTAACGTGTAACACACACATAGAGCATCATTGTATGTGCACTGTGATACTGTGTAACGTGTAACACACACAGAGCAGCATTGTATGTGCACTGTGATACTGTGTAACGTGTAACACACACAGAGCAGCATTGTATGTGCACTGTGATACTGTGTAACGTGTAACACACACACAGAGCAGCATTGTATGTGCACTGTGATACTGTGTAACACACACAGAGCAGCATTGTATGTGCACTGTGATACTGTGTAACGTGTTACACACATAGAGCAGCATTGTATGTGCACTGTGATACTGTGTAACGTGTAACACACACAGAGCAGCATTGTATGTGCACTGTGATACTGTGTAACGTGTAACACACACAGAGCAGCATTGTATGTGCACTGTGATACTGTGTAACGTGTAACACACACAGAGCAGCATTGTATGTGCACTGTGATACTGTGTAACGTGTAACACACACATAGAGCAGCATTGTATGTGCGCTGTGATACTGTGTAACGTGTAACACACACAGAGCAGCATTGTATGTGCACTGTGATACTGTGTAACGTGTAACACACACAGAGCAGCATTGTATGTGCACTGTGATACTGTGTAACGTGTAACACACACAGAGCAGCATTGTATGTGCACTGTGATACTGTGTAACGTGTAACACACACACAGAGCAGCATTGTATGTGCACTGTGATACTGTGTAAAGTGTAACGCACACAGAGCACCATTGTATGTGCACTGTGATACTGTGTAACGTGTAACACACACAGAGCAGCATTGTATGTGCACTGTGATACTGTGTAACGTGTAACACACATAGAGCAGCATTGTATGTGCACTGTGATACTGTGTAACGTGTAACACACACATAGAGCATCATTGTATGTGCACTGTGATACTGTGTAACGTGTAACACACACAGAGCAGCATTGTATGTGCACTGTGATACTGTGTAACGTGTAACACACACATAGAGCAGCATTGTATGTGCACTGTGATACTGTGTAACGTGTAACACACACATAGAGCAGCATTGTATGTGCACTGTGATACTGTGTAACGTGTAACACACACACAGAGCAGCATTGTATGTGCACTGTGATACTGTGTAACGTGTTACACACACATAGAGCAGCATTGTATGTGCACTGTGATACTGTGTAACGTGTAACACACACATAGAGCAGCATTGTATGTGCACTGTGATACTGTGTAACGTGTAACACACACACAGAGCACCATTGTATGTGCACTGTGATACTGTGTAACATGTAACACACACAGAGCAGCATTGTATGTGCACTGTGATACTGTGTAACGTGTAACACACACACAGAGCAGCATTGTATGTGCACTGTGATACTGTGTAACGTGTAACACACACAGAGCACCATTGTATGTGCACTGTGATACTGTGTAACGTGTAACACACACACAGAGCAGCATTGTATGTGCACTGTGATACTGTGTAACGTGTAACACACACACAGAGCACCATTGTATGTGCACTGTGATACTGTGTAACGTGTAACGTGTAACCCAAACAGAGCACCATTGTATGTGCACTGTGATACTGTGTAACGTGTAACGCACACATAGAGCAGCATTGTATGTGCACTGTGATACTGTGTAACGTGTAACACACAAAGAGCAGCATTGTATGTGCACTGTGATACTGTGTAACGTGTAACACACACAGAGCAGCATTGTATGTGCACTGTGATACTGTGTAACGTGTAACACACACACAGAGCAGCATTGTATGTGCACTGTGATACTGTGTAATGTGTAACACACACAGAGCAGCATTGTATGTGCACTGTGATACTGTGTAACGTGTAACACACACACAGAGCAGCATTGTATGTGCACTGTGATACTGTGTAACACACACAGAGCAGCATTGTATGTGCACTGTGATACTGTGTAACGTGTTACACACATAGAGCAGCATTGTATGTGCACTGTGATACTGTGTAACGTGTAACACACACAGAGCAGCATTGTATGTGCACTGTGATACTGTGTAACGTGTAACACACACAGAGCAGCATTGTATGTGCACTGTGATACTGTGTAACGTGTAACACACACAGAGCAGCATTGTATGTGCACTGTGATACTGTGTAACGTGTAACACACACATAGAGCAGCATTGTATGTGCGCTGTGATACTGTGTAACGTGTAACACACACAGAGCAGCATTGTATGTGCACTGTGATACTGTGTAACGTGTAACACACACAGAGCAGCATTGTATGTGCACTGTGATACTGTGTAACGTGTAACACACACAGAGCAGCATTGTATGTGCACTGTGATACTGTGTAACGTGTAACACACACACAGAGCAGCATTGTATGTGCACTGTGATACTGTGTAAAGTGTAACGCACACAGAGCACCATTGTATGTGCACTGTGATACTGTGTAACGTGTAACACACACAGAGCAGCATTGTATGTGCACTGTGATACTGTGTAACGTGTAACACACAGAGCAGCATTGTATGTGCACTGTGATACTGTGTAACGTGTAACACACACATAGAGCATCATTGTATGTGCACTGTGATACTGTGTAACGTGTAACACACACAGAGCAGCATTGTATGTGCACTGTGATACTGTGTAACGTGTAACACACACAGAGCAGCATTGTATGTGCACTGTGATACTGTGTAAAGTGTAACGCACACAGAGCACCATTGTATGTGCACTGTGATACTGTGTAACGTGTAACACACACAGAGCAGCATTGTATGTGCACTGTGATACTGTGTAACGTGTAACACACAGAGCAGCATTGTATGTGCACTGTGATACTGTGTAACGTGTAACACACACATAGAGCATCATTGTATGTGCACTGTGATACTGTGTAACGTGTAACACACACAGAGCAGCATTGTATGTGCACTGTGATACTGTGTAACGTGTTACACACATAGAGCAGCATTGTATGTGCACTGTGATACTGTGTAACGTGCAACACACACAGAGCAGCATTGTATGTGCACTGTGATACTGTGTAACGTGTAACACACACAGAGCAGCATTGTATGTGCACTGTGATACTGTGTAACGTGTAACACACACAGAGCAGCATTGTATGTGCACTGTGATACTGTGTAACGTGTAACACACACATAGAGCAGCATTGTATGTGCGCTGTGATACTGTGTAACGTGTAACACACACAGAGCAGCATTGTATGTGCACTGTGATACTGTGTAACGTGTAACACACACACAGAGCAGCATTGTATGTGCACTGTGATACTGTGTAACGTGTAACACACACATACAGCAGCATTGTATGTGCACTGTGATACTGTGTAACGTGTAACACACACAGAGCAGCATTGTATGTGCACTGTGATACTGTGTAACGTGTAACACACACAGAGCAGCATTGTATGTGCACTGTGATACTGTGTAACGTGTAACACACACAGAGCAGCATTGTATGTGCACTGTGATACTGTGTAACGTGTAACACACACAGAGCAGCATTGTATGTGCACTGTGATACTGTGTAACGTGTAACACACACAGAGCAGCATTGTATGTGCACTGTGATACTGTGTAACGTGTAACACACACAGAGCAGCATTGTATGTGCACTGTGATACTGTGTAACGTGTAACACACACAGAGCACCATTGTATGTGCACTGTGATACTGTGTAACATGTAACGCACACAGAGCAGCATTGTATGTGCACTGATACTGTGTAACGTGTAACACACACAGAGCACCATTGTATGTGCACTGTGATACTGTGTAACATGTAACGCACACAGAGCACCATTGTATGTGCACTGTGATACTGTGTAACGTGTAACACACACACAGAGCAGCATTGTATGTGCACTGTGATACCGTGTAACACACACACAGAGCACCATTGTATGTGCACTGTGATACTGTGTAACGTGTAACGTGTAACCCAAACAGAGCACCATTGTATGTGCACTGTGATACTGTGTAACGTGTAACGCACACATAGAGCAGCATTGTATGTGCACTGTGATACTGTGTAACGTGTAACACACAAAGAGCAGCATTGTATGTGCACTGTGATACTGTGTAACGTGTAACACACACAGAGCAGCATTGTATGTGCACTGTGATACTGTGTAACGTGTAACACACACACAGAGCAGCATTGTATGTGCACTGTGATACTGTGTAACGTGTAACACACACAGAGCAGCATTGTATGTGCACTGTGATACTGTGTAACGTGTAACACACACACAGAGCAGCATTGTATGTGCACTGTGATACTGTGTAACACACACAGAGCAGCATTGTATGTGCACTGTGATACTGTGTAACGTGTTACACACATAGAGCAGCATTGTATGTGCACTGTGATACTGTGTAACGTGTAACACACACAGAGCAGCATTGTATGTGCACTGTGATACTGTGTAACGTGTAACACACACAGAGCAGCATTGTATGTGCACTGTGATACTGTGTAACGTGTAACACACACAGAGCAGCATTGTATGTGCACTGTGATACTGTGTAACGTGTAACACACACATAGAGCAGCATTGTATGTGCGCTGTGATACTGTGTAACGTGTAACACACACAGAGCAGCATTGTATGTGCACTGTGATACTGTGTAACGTGTAACACACACAGAGCAGCATTGTATGTGCACTGTGATACTGTGTAACGTGTAACACACACAGAGCAGCATTGTATGTGCACTGTGATACTGTGTAACGTGTAACACACACACAGAGCAGCATTGTATGTGCACTGTGATACTGTGTAAAGTGTAACGCACACAGAGCACCATTGTATGTGCACTGTGATACTGTGTAACGTGTAACACACACAGAGCAGCATTGTATGTGCACTGTGATACTGTGTAACGTGTAACACACATAGAGCAGCATTGTATGTGCACTGTGATACTGTGTAACGTGTAACACACACATAGAGCATCATTGTATGTGCACTGTGATACTGTGTAACGTGTAACACACACAGAGCAGCATTGTATGTGCACTGTGATACTGTGTAACGTGTAACACACACAGAGCAGCATTGTATGTGCACTGTGATACTGTGTAACGTGTAACACACACACAGAGCAGCATTGTATGTGCACTGTGATACTGTGTAACACACACAGAGCAGCATTGTATGTGCACTGTGATACTGTGTAACGTGTTACACACATAGAGCAGCATTGTATGTGCACTGTGATACTGTGTAACGTGTAACACACACAGAGCAGCATTGTATGTGCACTGTGATACTGTGTAACGTGTAACACACACAGAGCAGCATTGTATGTGCACTGTGATACTGTGTAACGTGTAACACACACAGAGCAGCATTGTATGTGCACTGTGATACTGTGTAACGTGTAACACACACAGAGCAGCATTGTATGTGCACTGTGATACTGTGTAACGTGTAACACACACAGAGCAGCATTGTATGTGCACTGTGATACTGTGTAACGTGTAACACACACAGAGCACCATTGTATGTGCACTGTGATACTGTGTAACATGTAACGCACACAGAGCAGCATTGTATGTGCACTGATACTGTGTAACGTGTAACACACACAGAGCACCATTGTATGTGCACTGTGATACTGTGTAACATGTAACGCACACAGAGCACCATTGTATGTGCACTGTGATACTGTGTAACGTGTAACACACACACAGAGCAGCATTGTATGTGCACTGTGATACCGTGTAACACACACACAGAGCACCATTGTATGTGCACTGTGATACTGTGTAACGTGTAACGTGTAACCCAACAGAGCACCATTGTATGTGCACTGTGATACTGTGTAACGTGTAACGCACACATAGAGCAGCATTGTATGTGCACTGTGATACTGTGTAACGTGTAACACACAAAGAGCAGCATTGTATGTGCACTATGATACTGTGTAACGTGTAACACACACAGAGCAGCATTGTATGTGCACTGTGATACTGTGTAACGTGTAACACACACACAGAGCAGCATTGTATGTGCACTGTGATACTGTGTAACGTGTAACACACACAGAGCAGCATTGTATGTGCACTGTGATACTGTGTAACGTGTAACACACACACAGAGCAGCATTGTATGTGCACTGTGATACTGTGTAACACACACAGAGCAGCATTGTATGTGCACTGTGATACTGTGTAACGTGTTACACACATAGAGCAGCATTGTATGTGCACTGTGATACTGTGTAACGTGTAACACACACAGAGCAGCATTGTATGTGCACTGTGATACTGTGTAACGTGTAACACACACAGAGCAGCATTGTATGTGCACTGTGATACTGTGTAACGTGTAACACACACAGAGCAGCATTGTATGTGCACTGTGATACTGTGTAACGTGTAACACACACATAGAGCAGCATTGTATGTGCGCTGTGATACTGTGTAACGTGTAACACACACAGAGCAGCATTGTATGTGCACTGTGATACTGTGTAACGTGTAACACACACAGAGCAGCATTGTATGTGCACTGTGATACTGTGTAACGTGTAACACACACAGAGCAGCATTGTATGTGCACTGTGATACTGTGTAACGTGTAACACACACACAGAGCAGCATTGTATGTGCACTGTGATACTGTGTAAAGTGTAACGCACACAGAGCACCATTGTATGTGCACTGTGATACTGTGTAACGTGTAACACACACAGAGCAGCATTGTATGTGCACTGTGATACTGTGTAACGTGTAACACACATAGAGCAGCATTGTATGTGCACTGTGATACTGTGTAACGTGTAACACACACATAGAGCATCATTGTATGTGCACTGTGATACTGTGTAACGTGTAACACACACAGAGCAGCATTGTATGTGCACTGTGATACTGTGTAACGTGTAACACACACAGAGCAGCATTGTATGTGCACTGTGATACTGTGTAACGTGTAACACACACACAGAGCAGCATTGTATGTGCACTGTGATACTGTGTAACACACACAGAGCAGCATTGTATGTGCACTGTGATACTGTGTAACGTGTTACACACATAGAGCAGCATTGTATGTGCACTGTGATACTGTGTAACGTGTAACACACACAGAGCAGCATTGTATGTGCACTGTGATACTGTGTAACGTGTAACACACACAGAGCAGCATTGTATGTGCACTGTGATACTGTGTAACGTGTAACACACACAGAGCAGCATTGTATGTGCACTGTGATACTGTGTAACGTGTAACACACACATAGAGCAGCATTGTATGTGCGCTGTGATACTGTGTAACGTGTAACACACACAGAGCAGCATTGTATGTGCACTGTGATACTGTGTAACGTGTAACACACACAGAGCAGCATTGTATGTGCACTGTGATACTGTGTAACGTGTAACACACACAGAGCAGCATTGTATGTGCACTGTGATACTGTGTAACGTGTAACACACACACAGAGCAGCATTGTATGTGCACTGTGATACTGTGTAAAGTGTAACGCACACAGAGCACCATTGTATGTGCACTGTGATACTGTGTAACGTGTAACACACACAGAGCAGCATTGTATGTGCACTGTGATACTGTGTAACGTGTAACACACATAGAGCAGCATTGTATGTGCACTGTGATACTGTGTAACGTGTAACACACACATAGAGCATCATTGTATGTGCACTGTGATACTGTGTAACGTGTAACACACACAGAGCAGCATTGTATGTGCACTGTGATACTGTGTAACGTGTAACACACACAGAGCAGCATTGTATGTGCACTGTGATACTGTGTAACGTGTAACACACACACAGAGCAGCATTGTATGTGCACTGTGATACTGTGTAACGTGTAACACACACAGAGCAGCATTGTATGTGCACTGTGATACTGTGTAACGTGTAACACACACACAGAGCAGCATTGTATGTGCACTGTGATACTGTGTAACGTGTAACACACACACAGAGCACCATTGTATGTGCACTGTGATACTGTGTAACGTGTAACGTGTAACCCAAACAGAGCACCATTGTATGTGCACTGTGATACTGTGTAACGCACACATAGAGCAGCATTGTATGTGCACTGTGATACTGTGTAACGTGTAACACACAAAGAGCAGCATTGTATGTGCACTGTGATACTGTGTAACGTGTAACACACACAGAGCAGCATTGTATGTGCACTGTGATACTGTGTAACGTGTAACACACACAGAGCAGCATTGTATGTGCACTGTGATACTGTGTAACGTGTAACACACACAGAGCAGCATTGTATGTGCACTGTGATACTGTGTAACGTGTAACACACACACAGAGCAGCATTGTATGTGCACTGTGATACTGTGTAACACACACAGAGCAGCATTGTATGTGCACTGTGATACTGTGTAACGTGTTACACACAGAGCAGCATTGTATGTGCACTGTGATACTGTGTAACGTGTAACACACACAGAGCAGCATTGTATGTGCACTGTGATACTGTGTAACGTGTAACACACACAGAGCAGCATTGTATGTGCACTGTGATACTGTGTAACGTGTAACACACACAGAGCAGCATTGTATGTGCACTGTGATACTGTGTAACGTGTAACACACACATAGAGCAGCATTGTATGTGCGCTGTGATACTGTGTAACGTGTAACACACACAGAGCAGCATTGTATGTGCACTGTGATACTGTGTAACGTGTAACACACACAGAGCAGCATTGTATGTGCACTGTGATACTGTGTAACGTGTAACACACACAGAGCAGCATTGTATGTGCACTGTGATACTGTGTAACGTGTAACACACACACAGAGCAGCATTGTATGTGCACTGTGATACTGTGTAAAGTGTAACGCACACAGAGCACCATTGTATGTGCACTGTGATACTGTGTAACGTGTAACACACACAGAGCAGCATTGTATGTGCACTGTGATACTGTGTAACGTGTAACACACATAGAGCAGCATTGTATGTGCACTGTGATACTGTGTAACGTGTAACACACACAGAGCATCATTGTATGTGCACTGTGATACTGTGTAACGTGTAACACACACAGAGCAGCATTGTATGTGCACTGTGATACTGTGTAACGTGTAACACACACAGAGCAGCATTGTATGTGCACTGTGATACTGTGTAACGTGTAACACACACACAGAGCAGCATTGTATGTGCACTGTGATACTGTGTAACACACACAGAGCAGCATTGTATGTGCACTGTGATACTGTGTAACGTGTTACACACATAGAGCAGCATTGTATGTGCACTGTGATACTGTGTAACGTGTAACACACACAGAGCAGCATTGTATGTGCACTGTGATACTGTGTAACGTGTAACACACACAGAGCAGCATTGTATGTGCACTGTGATACTGTGTAACGTGTAACACACACAGAGCAGCATTGTATGTGCACTGTGATACTGTGTAACGTGTAACACACACATAGAGCAGCATTGTATGTGCGCTGTGATACTGTGTAACGTGTAACACACACAGAGCAGCATTGTATGTGCACTGTGATACTGTGTAACGTGTAACACACACAGAGCAGCATTGTATGTGCACTGTGATACTGTGTAACGTGTAACACACACAGAGCAGCATTGTATGTGCACTGTGATACTGTGTAACGTGTAACACACACACAGAGCAGCATTGTATGTGCACTGTGATACTGTGTAAAGTGTAACGCACACAGAGCACCATTGTATGTGCACTGTGATACTGTGTAACGTGTAACACACACAGAGCAGCATTGTATGTGCACTGTGATACTGTGTAACGTGTAACACACATAGAGCAGCATTGTATGTGCACTGTGATACTGTGTAACGTGTAACACACACATAGAGCATCATTGTATGTGCACTGTGATACTGTGTAACGTGTAACACACACAGAGCAGCATTGTATGTGCACTGTGATACTGTGTAACGTGTAACACACACATAGAGCAGCATTGTATGTGCACTGTGATACTGTGTAACGTGTAACACACACATAGAGCAGCATTGTATGTGCACTGTGATACTGTGTAACGTGTAACACACACACAGAGCAGCATTGTATGTGCACTGTGATACTGTGTAACGTGTTACACACACATAGAGCAGCATTGTATGTGCACTGTGATACTGTGTAACGTGTAACACACACATAGAGCAGCATTGTATGTGCACTGTGATACTGTGTAACGTGTAACACACACACAGAGCACCATTGTATGTGCACTGTGATACTGTGTAACATGTAACACACACAGAGCAGCATTGTATGTGCACTGTGATACTGTGTAACGTGTAACACACACACAGAGCAGCATTGTATGTGCACTGTGATACTGTGTAACGTGTAACACACACAGAGCACCATTGTATGTGCACTGTGATACTGTGTAACGTGTAACACACACACAGAGCAGCATTGTATGTGCACTGTGATACTGTGTAACGTGTAACACACACACAGAGCACCATTGTATGTGCACTGTGATACTGTGTAACGTGTAACCCAAACAGAGCACCATTGTATGTGCACTGTGATACTGTGTAACGTGTAACGCACACATAGAGCAGCATTGTATGTGCACTGTGATACTGTGTAACGTGTAACACACAAAGAGCAGCATTGTATGTGCACTGTGATACTGTGTAACGTGTAACACACACAGAGCAGCATTGTATGTGCACTGTGATACTGTGTAACGTGTAACACACACACAGAGCAGCATTGTATGTGCACTGTGATACTGTGTAATGTGTAACACACACAGAGCAGCATTGTATGTGCACTGTGATACTGTGTAACGTGTAACACACACACAGAGCAGCATTGTATGTGCACTGTGATACTGTGTAACACACACAGAGCAGCATTGTATGTGCACTGTGATACTGTGTAACGTGTTACACACATAGAGCAGCATTGTATGTGCACTGTGATACTGTGTAACGTGTAACACACACAGAGCAGCATTGTATGTGCACTGTGATACTGTGTAACGTGTAACACACACAGAGCAGCATTGTATGTGCACTGTGATACTGTGTAACGTGTAACACACACAGAGCAGCATTGTATGTGCACTGTGATACTGTGTAACGTGTAACACACACATAGAGCAGCATTGTATGTGCGCTGTGATACTGTGTAACGTGTAACACACACAGAGCAGCATTGTATGTGCACTGTGATACTGTGTAACGTGTAACACACACAGAGCAGCATTGTATGTGCACTGTGATACTGTGTAACGTGTAACACACACAGAGCAGCATTGTATGTGCACTGTGATACTGTGTAACGTGTAACACACACACAGAGCAGCATTGTATGTGCACTGTGATACTGTGTAAAGTGTAACGCACACAGAGCACCATTGTATGTGCACTGTGATACTGTGTAACGTGTAACACACACAGAGCAGCATTGTATGTGCACTGTGATACTGTGTAACGTGTAACACACAGAGCAGCATTGTATGTGCACTGTGATACTGTGTAACGTGTAACACACACATAGAGCATCATTGTATGTGCACTGTGATACTGTGTAACGTGTAACACACACAGAGCAGCATTGTATGTGCACTGTGATACTGTGTAACGTGTAACACACACAGAGCAGCATTGTATGTGCACTGTGATACTGTGTAAAGTGTAACGCACACAGAGCACCATTGTATGTGCACTGTGATACTGTGTAACGTGTAACACACACAGAGCAGCATTGTATGTGCACTGTGATACTGTGTAACGTGTAACACACAGAGCAGCATTGTATGTGCACTGTGATACTGTGTAACGTGTAACACACACATAGAGCATCATTGTATGTGCACTGTGATACTGTGTAACGTGTAACACACACAGAGCAGCATTGTATGTGCACTGTGATACTGTGTAACGTGTTACACACATAGAGCAGCATTGTATGTGCACTGTGATACTGTGTAACGTGCAACACACACAGAGCAGCATTGTATGTGCACTGTGATACTGTGTAACGTGTAACACACACAGAGCAGCATTGTATGTGCACTGTGATACTGTGTAACGTGTAACACACACAGAGCAGCATTGTATGTGCACTGTGATACTGTGTAACGTGTAACACACACATAGAGCAGCATTGTATGTGCGCTGTGATACTGTGTAACGTGTAACACACACAGAGCAGCATTGTATGTGCACTGTGATACTGTGTAACGTGTAACACACACAGAGCAGCATTGTATGTGCACTGTGATACTGTGTAACGTGTAACACACACAGAGCAGCATTGTATGTGCACTGTGATACTGTGTAACGTGTAACACACACACAGAGCAGCATTGTATGTGCACTGTGATACTGTGTAAAGTGTAACGCACACAGAGCACCATTGTATGTGCACTGTGATACTGTGTAACGTGTAACACACACAGAGCAGCATTGTATGTGCACTGTGATACTGTGTAACGTGTAACACACATAGAGCAGCATTGTATGTGCACTGTGATACTGTGTAACGTGTAACACACACATAGAGCATCATTGTATGTGCACTGTGATACTGTGTAACGTGTAACACACACAGAGCAGCATTGTATGTGCACTGTGATACTGTGTAACGTGTAACACACACAGAGCAGCATTGTATGTGCACTGTGATACTGTGTAACGTGTAACACACACATAGAGCAGCATTGTATGTGCACTGTGATACTGTGTAACGTGTAACACACACATAGAGCAGCATTGTATGTGCACTGTGATACTGTGTAACACACACACAGAGCAGCATTGTATGTGCACTGTGATACTGTGTAACGTGTAACACACACATAGAGCAGCATTGTATGTGCACTGTGATACTGTGTAACGTGTAACACACACATAGAGCAGCATTGTATGTGCACTGTGATACTGTGTAACGTGTAACACACACACAGAGCACCATTGTATGTGCACTGTGATACTGTGTAACATGTAACACACACAGAGCAGCATTGTATGTGCACTGTGATACTGTGTAACGTGTAACACACACACAGAGCAGCATTGTATGTGCACTGTGATACTGTGTAACGTGTAACACACACAGAGCAGCATTGTATGTGCACTGTGATACTGTGTGACGTGTAACACACACAGAGCAGCATTGTATGTGCACTGTGATACTGTGTAACACACACACAGAGCAGCATTGTATGTGCACTGTGATACTGTGTAACGTGTAACACACACAGAGCAGCATTGTATGTGCACTGTGATACTGTGTAACGTGTAACACACACAGAAGAGCATTGTATGTGCACTGTGATACTGTGTAACGTGTAACACACACACAGAGCACCATTGTATGTGCACTGTGATACTGTGTAACGTGTTACACACACATAGCAGCATTGTATGTGCACTGTGATACTGTGTAACGTGTAACACACACATAGAGCAGCATTGTATGTGCACTGTGATACTGTGTGACGTGTTACACACACATAGCAGCATTGTATGTGCACTGTGATACTGTGTAACGTGTAACACACACAGAGCACCGTTGTATGTGCACTGTGATACTGTGTAACGTGTAACACACACACAGAGCACCGTTGTATGTGCACTGTGATACTGTGTAACGTGTTACACACACACAGAGCAGCATTGTATGTGCACTGTGATACTGTGTAACGTGTAACACACACAGAGCAGCATTGTATGTGCACTGTGATACTGTGTAACGTGTAGCACACACAGAGCAGCATTGTATGTGCACTGTGATACTGTGTAACGTGTAACACACACACAGAGCAGCATTGTATGTGCACTGTGATACTGTGTAACGTGTAACACACACAGAGCAGCATTGTATGTGCACTGTGATACTGTGTAACGTGTAGCACACACAGAGCAGCATTGTATGTGCACTGTGATACTGTGTAACGTGTAACACACACACAGAGCAGCATTGTATGTGCACTGTGATACTGTGTAACATGTAACACACACAGAGCACCATTGTATGTGCACTGTGATACTGTGTAACGTGTAACACACACACAGAGCACCGTTGTATGTGCACTGTGATACTGTGTAACGTGTTACACACACATAGAGCACCATTGTATGTGCACTGTGATACTGTGTAACGTGTTACACACACATAGAGCAGCATTGTATGTGCACTGTGATACTGTGTAACGTGTAACACACACAGAGCAGCATTGTATGTGCACTGTGATACTGTGTAACATGTAACACACACACAGAGCAGCATTGTATGTGCACTGTGATACTGTGTAACGTGTAACACACAAAGAGCAGCATTGTATGTGCACTGTGATACTGTGTAACGTGTAACACACACACAGAGCAGCATTGTATGTGCACTGTGATACTGTGTAACGTGTAACACACACAGAGCAGCATTGTATGTGCACTGTGATACTGTGTAACGTGTAACACACACAGAGCAGCATTGTATGTGCACTGTGATACTGTGTAACGTGTAACACACACAGAGCAGCATTGTATGTGCACTGTGATACTGTGTAACGTGTAACACACACAGAGCAGCATTGTATGTGCACTGTGATACTGTGTAACGTGTAACACACACAGAGCAGCATTGTATGTGCACTGTGATACTGTGTAACGTGTAACACACACAGAGCAGCATTGTATGTGCACTGTGATACTGTGTAACGTGTAACACACACAGAGCAGCATTGTCTGTGCACTGTGATACTGTGTAACGTGTAACACACACAGAGCAGCATTGTATGTGCACTGTGATACTGTGTAACGTGTAACACACACAGAGCAGCACTGTATGTGCACTGTGATACTGTGTAACGTGTAACACACACATAGAGCAGCATTGTATGTGCACTGTGATACTGTGTAACACACACAGAGCAGCATTGTATGTGCACTGTGATACTGTGTAACGTGTAACACACACAGAGCAGCATTGTATGTGCACTGTGATACTGTGTAACGAGTAACACACACAGAGCAGCATTGTATGTGCACTGTGATACTGTGTAACGTGTAACACACACAGAGCAGCATTGTATGTGCACTGTGATACTGTGTAACGTGTAACACACACAGAGCAGCATTGTATGTGCACTGTGATACTGTGTAACGTGTAACACACACAGAGCACCATTGTATGTGCACTGTGATACTGTGTAACATGTAACGCACACAGAGCACCATTGTATGTGCACTGTGATACTGTGTAACGTGTAACACACACACAGAGCAGCATTGTATGTGCACTGTGATACTGTGTAATGTGTAACCCACACCGAGCACCATTGTATGTGCACTGTGATACTGTGTAACGTGTAACGCACACATAGAGCAGCATTGTATGTGCACTGTGATACTGTGTAACGTGTAACACACACACAGAGCAGCATTGTATGTGCACTGTGATACTGTGTAACGTGTAACACACACACAGAGCAGCATTGTATGTGCACTGTGATACTGTGTAACGTGTAACACACACAGAGCAGCATTGTATGTGCACTGTGATACTGTGCAACATGTAACACACACATAGAGCAGCATTGTATGTGCACTGTGATACTGTGTAACAAACACAGAGCAGCATTGTATGTGCACTGTGATACTGTGTAACGTGTAACACACACAGAGCAGCATTGTATGTGCACTGTGATACTGTGTAATGTGTAACACACACATAGAGCAGCATTGTATGTGCACTGTGATACTGTGTAACGTGTAACACACACATAGAGCAGCATTGTCTGTGCACTGTGATACTGTGTAACGTGTAACACACACATAGAGCAGCATTGTATGTGCACTGTGATACTGTGTAACGTGTAACACACACAGAGCAGCATTGTATGTGCACTGTGATACTGTGTAACGTGTTACACACACATAGAGCACCATTGTATGTGCACTGTGATACTGTGTAACGTGTAACACACACAGAGCAGCATTGTATGTGCACTGTGATACTGTGTAACGTGTAACACACTCAGAGCAGCATTGTATGTGCACTGTGATACTGTGTAACGTGTAACACACACAGAGCAGCATTGTATGTGCACTGTGATACTGTGTAACGTGTAACACACACACAGAGCAGCATTGTATGTGCACTGTGATACTGTGTAACGTGTAACACACACAGAGCATCATTGTATGTGCACTGTGATACTGTGTAACGTGTAACACACACAGAGCAGCATTGTATGTGCACTGTGATACTGTGTAACGTGTAACACACACATAGAGCATCATTGTATGTGCACTGTGATACTGTGTAACGTGTAACACACACAGAGCATCATTGTATGTGCACTGTGATACTGTGTAACGTGTAACACACACAGAGCAGCATTGTATGTGCACTGTGATACTGTGTAACGTGTAACACACACAGAGCAGCATTGTATGTGCACTGTGATACTGTGTAACGTGTAACACACACAGAGCAGCATTGTATGTGCACTGTGATACTGTGTAACGTGTAACACACACAGAGCAGCATTGTATGTGCACTGTGATACTGTGTAACGTGTAACACACACAGAGCAGCATTGTATGTGCACTGTGATACTGTGTAACGTGTAACACACACAGAGCAGCATTGTATGTGCACTGTGATACTGTGTAACGTGTAACACACACAGAGCACCATTGTATGTGCACTGTGATACTGTGTAACATGTAACGCACACAGAGCAGCATTGTATGTGCACTGTGATACTGTGTAACGTGTAACACACACAGAGCACCATTGTATGTGCACTGTGATACTGTGTAACATGTAACGCACACAGAGCACCATTGTATGTGCACTGTGATACTGTGTAACGTGTAACACACACACAGAGCAGCATTGTATGTGCACTGTGATACTGTGTAACGTGTAACACACACAGAGCACCATTGTATGTGCACTGTGATACTGTGTAACGTGTAACGTGTAACCCAAACAGAGCACCATTGTATGTGCACTGTGATACTGTGTAACGTGTAACGCACACATAGAGCAGCATTGTATGTGCACTGTGATACTGTGTAACGTGTAACACACAAAGAGCAGCATTGTATGTGCACTGTGATACTGTGTAACGTGTAACACACACAGAGCAGCATTGTATGTGCACTGTGATACTGTGTAACGTGTTACACACACATAGAGCACCATTGTATGTGCACTGTGATACTGTGTAACGTGTAACACACACATAGAGCAGCATTGTATGTGCACTGTGATACTGTGTAACGTGTAACACACACAGAGCAGCATTGTATGTGCACTGTGATACTGTGTAACGTGTTACACACACATAGAGCACCATTGTATGTGCACTGTGATACTGTGTAACGTGTAACACACACAGAGCAGCATTGTATGTGCACTGTGATACTGTGTAACGTGTAACACACTCAGAGCAGCATTGTATGTGCACTGTGATACTGTGTAACGTGTAACACACACAGAGCAGCATTGTATGTGCACTGTGATACTGTGTAACGTGTAACACACACACAGAGCAGCATTGTATGTGCACTGTGATACTGTGTAACGTGTAACACACACAGAGCATCATTGTATGTGCACTGTGATACTGTGTAACGTGTAACACACACAGAGCAGCATTGTATGTGCACTGTGATACTGTGTAACGTGTAACACACACATAGAGCATCATTGTATGTGCACTGTGATACTGTGTAACGTGTAACACACACAGAGCAGCATTGTATGTGCACTGTGATACTGTGTAACGTGTAACACACACAGAGCAGCATTGTATGTGCACTGTGATACTGTGTAACGTGTAACACACACAGAGCAGCATTGTATGTGCACTGTGATACTGTGTAACGTGTAACACACACAGAGCAGCATTGTATGTGCACTGTGATACTGTGTAACGTGTAACACACACAGAGCAGCATTGTATGTGCACTGTGATACTGTGTAACGTGTAACACACACAGAGCAGCATTGTATGTGCACTGTGATACTGTGTAACGTGTAACACACACAGAGCACCATTGTATGTGCACTGTGATACTGTGTAACATGTAACGCACACAGAGCAGCATTGTATGTGCACTGTGATACTGTGTAACGTGTAACACACACAGAGCACCATTGTATGTGCACTGTGATACTGTGTAACATGTAACGCACACAGAGCACCATTGTATGTGCACTGTGATACTGTGTAACGTGTAACACACACACAGAGCAGCATTGTATGTGCACTGTGATACTGTGTAACGTGTAACACACACAGAGCACCATTGTATGTGCACTGTGATACTGTGTAACGTGTAACGTGTAACCCAAACAGAGCACCATTGTATGTGCACTGTGATACTGTGTAACGTGTAACGCACACATAGAGCAGCATTGTATGTGCACTGTGATACTGTGTAACGTGTAACACACAAAGAGCAGCATTGTATGTGCACTGTGATACTGTGTAACGTGTAACACACACAGAGCAGCATTGTATGTGCACTGTGATACTGTGTAACACACACACAGAGCAGCATTGTATGTGCACTGTGATACTGTGTAACGTGTAACACACACAGAGCAGCATTGTATGTGCACTGTGATACTGTGTAACGTGTAACACACACACAGAGCAGCATTGTATGTGCACTGTGATACTGTGTAACACACACAGAGCAGCATTGTATGTGCACTGTGATACTGTGTAACGTGTAACCCGCACAGAGCAGCATTGTATGTGCACTGTGATACTGTGTAATGTGTAACACACACAGAGCAGCATTGTATGTGCACTGTGATACTGTGTAACGTGTAACACACACAGAGCAGCATTGTATGTGCACTGTGATACTGTGTAACGTGTAACACACACAGAGCAGCATTGTATGTGCACTGTGATACTGTGTAACGTGTAACCCGCACAGAGCAGCATTGTATGTGCACTGTGATACTGTGTAACGTGTAACACACACAGAGCAGCATTGTATGTGCACTGTGATACTGTGTAACGTGTAACACACACAGAGCACCATTGTATCTGCACTGTGATACTGTGTAACGTGTAACACACACACAGAGCAGCATTGTATGTGCACTGTGATACTGTGTAACGTGTAACACACACATAGAGCAGCATTGTATGTGCACTGTGATACTGTGTAACATGTAACGCACACAGAGCAGCATTGTATGTGCACTGTGATACTGTGTAACGTGTAACACACACAGAGCAGCATTGTATGTGCACTGTGATACTGTGTAACGTGTTACACACACACAGAGCAGCATTGTCTGTGCACTGTGATACTGTGTAACGTGTAACACACACAGAGCAGCATTGTATGTGCACTGTGATACTGTGTAACGTGTAACACACACATAGAGCAGCATTGTATGTGCACTGTGATACTGTGTAACGTGTAACACACACATAGAGCAGCATTGTATGTGCACTGTGATACTGTGTAACGTGTAACACACACAGAGCAGCATTGTATGTGCACTGTGATACTGTGTAACGTGTAACACACACAGAGCAGCATTGTATGTGCACTGTGATACTGTGTAACGTGTTACACACACACAGAGCAGCATTGTCTGTGCACTGTGATACTGTGTAACGTGTAACACACACAGAGCAGCATTGTATGTGCACTGTGATACTGTGTAACGTGTAACACACACAGAGCACCATTGTATGTGCACTGTGATACTGTGTAACGTGTAACACACACACAGAGCAGCATTGTATGTGCACTGTGATACTGTGTAACATGTAACATACACAGAGCACCATTGTATGTGCACTGTGATACTGTGTAACATGTAACACACACAGAGCACCATTGTATGTGCACTGTGATACTGTGTAACGTGTAACACACACATACAGCAGCATTGTATGTGCACTGTGATACTGTGTAACGTGTAACACACACAGAGCAGCATTGTATGTGCACTGTGATACTGTGTAACGTGTAACACACACAGAGCAGCATTGTATGTGCACTGTGATACTGTGTAACATGTAACACACACAGAGCACCATTGTATGTGCACTGTGATACTGTGTAACGTGTAACACACACATACAGCAGCATTGTATGTGCACTGTGATACTGTGTAACATGTAACACACACAGAGCAGCATTGTATGTGCACTGTGATACTGTGTAACGTGTAACACACACATAGAGCAGCATTGTATGTGCACTGTGATACTGTGTAATGTGTAACACACACATATAGCAGCATTGTATGTGCACTGTGATACTGTGTAACATGTAACACACACAGAGCAGCATTGTATGTGCACTGTGATACTGTGTAACATGTACAGTACAGGGGCAACATAGCCGTGTGAGCCCAGGCCTCCTCGTAACATCACGTACAGGGGCAATGTAGCCGTGTGAACCCAGGCCTCCCCGTAACGTCACGTACAGGGGCAATGTAGCCGTGTGAGCCCAGGCCTCCCCGTAACGTCACGTACAGGGGCAACGTAGCCGTGTGAGCCCAGGCCTCCCCGTAACGTCACGTACAGGGGCAACGTAGCCGTGTGAGCCCAGGCCTCCTCGTAATGTCCCTAACAGGGGCAATGTAGCCGTGTGAGCCCAGGCCTCCTCGTAACGTCACGTACAGGGGCAACGTACCCGTGTGAGCCCAGGCCTCCTCGTAACATCACGTACAGGGGCAACGTAGCCGTGTGAGCCCAGGCCTCCTCGTAACGTCCCGTACAGGGGCAACGTAGCCGTGTGAGCCCAGGCCTCCTCGTAACGTCACGTACAGGGGCAACGTAGCCGTGTGAGCCCAGGCCTCCTCGTAACGTCCCATACAGAAGCAACGTAGCCATGTGAGCCCAGGCCTCCTCGTAATGTCCCTAACAGGGGCAATGTAGCCGTGTGAGCCCAGGCCTCCTCGTAACGTCCCGTACAGGGGCAACGTAGCCGTGTGAGCCCAGGCCTCCTCGTAACGTCACGTACAGGGGCAACGTAGCCGTGTGAGCCCAGGCCACCTCGTAACGTCACGTACAGGGGCAACGTAGCCGTGTGAGCCCAGGCCTCCTCGTAACGTCCCGTACAGGGGCAACGTAGCCATGTGAGCCCAGGCCTCCCCGTAACGTCCCTAACAGGGGCAATGTAGCCGTGTGAGCCCAGGCCTCCTCGTAACGTCCCGTACAGGGGCAACGTAGCCGTGTGAGCCCAGGCCTCCTCGTAACGTCCCGTACAGGGGCAACGTAGCCGTGTGAGCTCAGGCCTCCTCGTAACGTCCCGTACAGGGGCAACGTAGCCGTGTGATCCCAGGCCTCCTCGTAACGTCCCGTACAGGGGCAACGTAGCCGTGTGATCCCAGGCCTCCTCGTAACGTCCCGTACAGGGGCAAGGTAGCCGTGTGAGCCCAGGCCTCCTTGTAACGTAACGAACAGGGGCAACGTAGCCGTGTGAGCCCAGGCCTCCTCGTAACGTCCCGTACAGGGGCAACGTAGCCGTGTGAGCCCAAGCCTCCTCGTAACGTCCGTACAGGGGCAACGTAGCCGTGTGAGCCCAGGCCTCCTCGTAACGTCACGTACAGGGGCAACGTAGCCGTGTGAGCCCAGGGCTCCTCGTAACGTCCCGTACAGGGGCAACGTAGCCGTGTGAGCCCAGGCCTCCTCGTAACGTCACGTACAGGGGCAACGTAGCCGTGTGAGCTCAGGCCTCCTCGTAACGTCACGTACAGGGGCAACGTAGCCGTGTGAGCCCAGGCCTCCTCGTAACGTCACGTACAGGGGCAACGTAGCCATGTGAGCCCAGGCCTCCTCGTAACGTCACGTACAGGGGCAACGTAGCCATGTGAGCCCAGGCCTCCTCGTAATGTCCTGTACAGGGGCAACGTAGCCATGTGAGCCCAGGCCTCCTCGTAATGTCCTGTACAGGGGCAACGTAGCCTCGTAACGTCACGTACAGGGGCAACGTAGCCGTGTGAGCTCAGGCCTCCTCGTAAAATCCCGGACAGGGGCAACGCAGCCGTGTGAGCCCAGGCCTCCTCGTAACGTCACGTACAGGGGCAACGTAGCCGTGTGAGCTCAGGCCTCCTCGTAAAATCCCGGACAGGGGCAACGCAGCCGTGTGAGCCCAGGCCTCCTCGTAACGTCACGTACAGGGGCAACGTAGACGTGTGAGCTCAGGCCTCCTCGTAACATCCCGTACAGGGGCAACGCAGCCGTGTGAGCCCAGGCCTCCTCGTAACGTCACGTACAGGGGCAACGTAGCCGTGTGAGCCCAGGCCTCCTCGTAACGTCACGTACAGGGGCAACGTAGCCGTGTGATCCCAGGCCTCCTCGTAACGTCCCGTACAGGGGCAACGTAGCCGTGTGAGCCCAGGCCTCCTCGTAACGTACCGTACAGGGGCAACATAGCCATGTGAGCCCAGGCCTCCTCGTAATGTCCTGTACAGGGGCAACGTAGCCTCGTAACGTCACGTACAGGGGCAACGTAGCCGTGTGAGCCCAAGCCTCCTCGTAACGTCACGTACAGGGGCAACGTAGCCGTGTGAGCCCAGGCCTCCTCGTAACGTCCCGTACAGGGGCAACGTAGCCGTGTGAGCCCAGGCCTCCTCGTAAAGTCCCGTACAGGGGCAACGTAGCCGTGTGAGCCCAGGCCTCCTCGTAACGTCACGTACAGGGGCAACGTAGCCGTGTGAGCCCAAGCCTCCTCGTAACGTCACGTACAGGGGCAACGTAGCCGTGTGAGCCCAGGCCTCCTCGTAACGTCCCGTACAGGGGCAACGTAGCCGTGTGAGCCCAGGCCTCCTCGTAAAGTCCCGTACAGGGGCAACGTAGCCGTGTGAGCCCAGGCCTCCTCGTAACATCATGTACAGGGGTAACGTCACCTACAGGTGCAACGCAGCCGTGTGAGCCCAGGCCTCCTCGTAACGTCACGTACAGGAGCAACGTAGCCGTGTGAGCCCAGGCCTCCTCGTAACATCACGTACAGGGGCAACGTAGCCGTGTGAACCCAGGCCTCCTCGTAACGTCACGTACAGGGGCTACGTAGCCGTGTGAGCCCAGGCCTCCTCGTAACGTCACATACAGGGGCAACGCAGCCGTGTAATCCCAACCCTCCTCGTAACGTCACGTACAGGGGCAACGTAGCCGTGTGAGCCCAAGCCTCCTCGTAACGTCACGTACAGGGGCAACATAGCCGTGTGAGCCCAGGCCTCCTCGTAACGTCCCGTACAGGGGCAACGTAGCCGTGTGAGCCCAGGCCTCCTCGTAACGTCCCGTACAGGGGCAACGTAGCCGTGTGAGCCCAGGCCTCCTCGTAACGTCACTGTGACAGGGTAAACAAAAGCCACCAGTTATATGCCTGGAAAACCTATGTCTAGTCTGCAGTGCAGCACTGGCTAGGTTAACTTCAGCTGGGAACCTCAGGACAATTAGTTGGATCCCAGCTGCCTAATCAAGGTGTGTTAAAACCCAGGCTGTAAACACATGGAGGCGGTCGGTTGAGGAGTGAGGCTTAAGCTGCTAAAGAGATTGCTAGAGAGTTTCCTGCTACAAGGTCTGATTAGAAAAGTAGATGAATTGTGAACTGTCTGTCCCCTGCATGGGAAAGGGCAACTGCCATATACACTGTCTGCTAAAGAGAAACTGTTTTTGTCTGTCTGCTAAAGAAAAGCCATTTTCCTTTTGTTGCTGAAAAAAGCTATTTTTGTTTTGTGTGCTGTATATTTTGCAAGGCTAAATAAATAAGCCTTGTCAAGAAACCCACGTGTGTAGTTGCATGTACCCTGCAACATATGGTGTTAGAAGTGGGATTTGATTTTTTTCAAAAGGCTCCTGCAGTTAAAGGGCCACACACACACACACACACACACACACAAGAATGGAAGAACTTTTGAAAGACTTTCTGTGCGAATAGACCAGACAGCAGGGACAGTTAATGCAGGAGCAGACCAAACAGCAGGGACTGTTAATGCAGGAGCAGGCCCGGCTGCAAGCGGAGAGAGATGAAAGACTACAAGCAGCACAGGATGAGCGGATTGCCAAGCTGCTGACCCAATTCCAAGGGTCTGCCGGTGCAGAACTAGCCAGCAGACCCCCGATACTCCTGAGGAAAATGGCTCCGAACGAGGATCCAGAGGCTTTTTTACTGACATTTGAAAGAGTTGCTGAAGCTCAGGGCTGGGCTGCAGATCGCTGGGCAACTGCTTTGGCCCCGCTCCTCATAGGAGAAGCCCAGGCCTCATATCAGGGCCTCCCTACAGACCAGGCAATGGACTACCGCCAAGTAAAAGCCGCCATACTGGATCGCTTAGGTCTGACCCCAGAGACCTACCGGCAGCAGTTCCGGAACATGAAGTACACCGCTAAGATGAGAACCCGGTTCCTCGCTCAGCGATTATTGGACTTGTGTACACGCTGAATACAACCCGAGGAGTGCACTAAGGAGGCAATTCTTGAGCAGGTGGTTTTGGAACAATTTCTACAAATAATACCCCCTTCAGCACGCTCATGGGTTAAACGCCACGCTGCTGAAACCCTACCTTTGGCGGTCCGACTCGTGGAGAACTTCCTTGGGGCTGAGCAGCAGGCGAGTGTCCTGGACCCGACTCCACCGGCACTTGCGGACACCCAAAGAGGGAGGTCGGATCAATGGGGAACCTCCGGCCCGTCACGGAACCGCCAAGTCCAACGGAAGGAGCAGTCGTTCCAGCAAGGACGGAGTCCAAATGCTGGTCCCCGCAGAGACCCTCATCTCCTTCCGGATGTCGGCTCTTCGCAAAATGAGAGGAACTTCCGAGGACGTCGCCCACAGGACCCACCAGATGCCTGGTCTCCAGTAACCGGTCCAGCGGAGCGCTATCCACAGCCCCCTCCTGCGAGGGAACCCACTACATGTTCTGCCTGCGGAGAACAAGGCCACCGGTATGTGGACTGTCCACTGATGGATTGTTCATTCAGCAGAACCGTCGCCTCGGCTTTTACTGGGGAAAATTACAAGCCCTGGCTACTTCCAGCCCTGACTGGGGGAAAAAACGTCCAGGCCCTTGTAGCTTCGGGCTCTGGGAAAACTCTGGTCCTCCAGGAACTGTTACCGCCCAACGTGTGTTCTTTTGACTCCCCATGGAGCATAGAATGTATACACGGCGATGTAAAACGCTATCCGACGGCCAAAATCCGGCTACAGGTAAAAGGTCAGGAGGCTTACCTCGAAGCAGGAGTCGCTCCTTGGCTCCCTGCCCCCATTGTGCTCGGCCGGGACTGGCCTTTCTTTTCGGACCTAATGGCCCCAGTCTTTCACGAGGAGCCTCCTTCTAGGGCTCAGGAGAACCCTGGCAAACTGTTCCCCTTCTCGGCAGACCTTTTTCCCAGTAGACACCGGGTTCAAAAGACTCGGAAGCAAAGACGCTTGGACAAACAGGACTGGTTGCAGAAATCTGGGTCTCAAGGTGACCATTCTAGTAGTCAGAGGTCACAAGTGATGGCTGGGGATGGCCAAAGGGAGGGGGATATGGGCCCTGGAGATTTACCAGACCTGTACCTCCCTGACTTTCACCAGAAACAAAGGGAAGACCCAGTCCTTGCTAGACAGTATGACAAGGTGGTGAAAATTGATGAACAGATTTTAGATGCACAAGGGGTGATAGTATTCCCCCATTTTGAGCTATCAAAGGATATCCTATATAGGGTGAATAGGCAGACACAAACAGGGGAGGTCACCAGACAGATATTGGTTCCCAAGGCGTTTGTTAAATCTGTGTTCACTCTAGCCCATACTGTCCCTTGGGGTGGTCACCTGGGCAGGGATAAAACATTGGACCGTATTTCATCCCGATTCTATTGGCCAGGGATGCATAGTGATATTGCTAAGCTATGTGCAGCATGTCCGGAGTGCCAGTTAACTAGTCCAAAAGGACAAAAACCAGCCCCTTTGGTTCCTCTACCCTTGGTGTCAGTTCCCTTTGAGAGAATTGGGGTAGACTTGGTAGGACCTCTAGAACCTTCTGCGAAAGGACACAGGTTTATTCTTGTCATAGTTGATTATGCGACAAGGTATCCTGAGGCGTTCCCCCTGAGAACAGCAACGGCGAAGCAAGTAGCCAACAAGTTGTTGGAACTGTTCTCACGGGTTGGACTTCCCCAGGTTATGTTGACAGACCAAGGTACAAATTTCATGGCTAAACTGATGCAGGATGTCTTAAAGTTACTAGAGGTCAAGTCTGTTCGGACATCGGTCTACCATCCACAGACTGACGGATTGGTGGAAAGATTTAACCGAACTCTAAAAGGGATGCCGAGGAAATTTGTAGATTCAGAGAAGAGAGCCTGGGATGAACTTCTCCCTTTTCTGCTGTTTGCAGTGCGGGAAGTCCCCCAGGCCTCCACGGGATTCTCTCCATTTGAATTGCTCTATGGCCGCCAACCCCGGGGTATCCTAGACCTCCTAAAGGAGTCCTGGGAGGAACAGCAGTCCCCTTCTAAGAATACCCTGCAATATGTACTAGACCTTAGGAAGCGCCTGGATGTGGTCGGCCAGTTCGCCAGGGAGAATCTTAGATCAGCCCAGGACAGTCAGGAGAGACATTACAATCAGAATGCTCACATGAGTGTTTCACCCGGGAGACCAGGTGATGTTATTATTACCCAGTTGCGAGAGTAAACTCCTAGCCAAATGGCAGGGCCCATTTGAAGTACTCCGCCGTACGGGTGATGTGGATTACGAGATCCCTCAACCAGGGTCCAGGAAGGGTAAACAAATTTACAATGTGAACTTGCTGAAACCCTGGAAGATGCAGCGGTCTCTATTCATCCACCCGGTGGAGGAGGAAACGGACTTGGGTCCTCAGTCTCCACGGGAGAACATCGTGAGTGACGATAAAATCCCAATGGGTAAACAGTTGTCCTCTGAACAAAAAGGGGACTTGTTAGCAATAATTACTCAATTCCAGGATGTTTTTTCTGACTTACCAGGACAAACTAACTTAATTTCCCATGAAATCGAGACAGCACCTGGGGTAAAAGTACGTTCCCGTCCTTATAGGTTGCCTGAAAGTCGTAGGGCTCTGGTAGAGAAGGAGGTACAAGAAATGTTACACTTAGGAGTGATTGAGGAATCATGCAGTGAGTGGTATAGTCCACTAATTATGGTCCCTAAACCCGATGGGAAGGTAAGATTTTGTGTGGACCTCCGAAAGGTCAATGCGGTATCCAAGTTTGACGCATATCCGATGCCAAGGGTGGACGAATTAATTGACGCCCTTGGTAACGCGGAATATATATCCACGTTGGACTTGACAAAAGGATACTGGCAAATACCCTTAGAGGAAAAATCCAAATGCAAAACAGCCTTTGCCACTCCCATGGGTTTATATCAGTTTGTGACAATGCCATTTGGACTGCATGGAGCCCCAGCCACATTTCAGAGACTCATGGATCTCTAAGAGAGGCAGGGCTCACAGCCAACCCTAAGAAATGTGCCTTGGGTAAAGCGGAAACCAAATACTTAGGGTATGCAGTGGGAGGTGGAAAAGTAAGGCCACTAGCCGACAAGGTAGCTGCCTTGAAAGAAGTTCTGACCCCCCAAACAAAAACGCAGGTACGCTCTCTGCTGGGTTTAGCAGGGTACTACCGGCGGTTCATCCCCAACTATTCGGAAGTGGCAGCCCCTTTAACGGACCTCACAAAAAAGTGTGCCTCTACACAAGTGGTGTGGTCAAGGGATTGTCAGAGAGCCTTTGAGGACATAAAAAGGTGTCTATCAGAGGGCCCCACAGCCCTTTTATAGTGCAAACAGATGCATCAGAGATAGGGCTAGGGGCAGTGTTGTCACAACAGTTTGAGGGAGTTGAACATCCTATCCTTTTCCTGAGTAGGAAATTGTTCCCAAGGGAAAAAAACTACTCAGTGATTGAGAAAGAGTGCCTCGCAGTAAAATGGGCAATCGAGGCATTACCTGGCAGGAGTCCATTTTACTTTGGTAACGGATCATGCTCCACTAAAGTGGTTAAATAGCACGAAGGATTCCAATGCTAGATTGACTAGGTGGTATATGGCCCTCCAACCCTTCTCATTTGAGATTCAGCATAGGCCGGGAAAAGAGAACGCAAATGCTGATTTATTTTCTAGAGAAGGGGTGGATGGTCCGGCTTCAGCCGTGCGTAGCCCCAGCCACACACTAACAGGGGAGGAATGTGACAGGGTAAACAAGAGCCACCAGTTATATGCCTGGAAAACCTATGTCTAGTCTGCAGTGCAGCACTGACTAGGTTAACTTCAGCTGGGAACCTCAGGACAATTAGTTGGATCCCAGCTGCCTAATCAAGGTGTGTTAAAACCCAGGCTATAAACACATGGAGGCGGTCGGTTGAGGAGTGAGGAGTAAGCTGCTAAAGAGATTGCTAAAGAGATTCCTGCTACAAGGTCTGTTTAGAAAAGTAGATGAATTGTGAACTGTCTGTCCCCTGCATGGGAAAGGGCAACTGCCATATACACTGTCTGCTAAAGAGAAACTGTTTTTGTCCTGCCGCTGGGGCCTGCACCGTCACCGGAGCCCACCCTTCTGCTGAGGCCTGCACCGTCACCAGAGCCCACCCTGCCACCGAGGCCAGCACCATCACGAAGCCCGCCCTGCTGCCGAGGCCTGTACACACACCGGAGCCCGCCCTGCTGCTGAGACCTGCACTGTCGCCAGAGCCATCCCTGCCGCTGGGGCCTGCACCGCCGCTGGAGCCCGTCCTGCACCGCAGCCGGAGCCCGTCCTGCCGCTGGGGCCTGCACTGAACCCGAAGCCTGTCCTGCCGCTGAGGCCTGCACCGCCGCCCACCCTGCTGCTGGGGCCTGCACCGCCGCCCGCACCGCCGCTGGGCGCCTGTCACCTCACCGTCCCCTCTACCGCAGCCGTCCTGATGCTGAGGTCTGTCCCACCTGTGCGAGCCCATCCTGCCACTGAGGCCTGCACCGTCACCGGAGCCCACCCTGCCGCCGAGGCCTGCACCGTCACCGGAGCCCACCCTGCCGCCGAAGCCTGCACCGTCACCGGAGCCCACCCTGCTGCCGAGGCCTGTACACCCACCAGAGCCCTGCTGCTGAAGCCTGCACCGGAGCCCACCCTGCCGCCGAGGCCAGCATCATCACGAAGCCCGCCCTGCTTCCGAGGCCTGTACACACACCGCCACCTGCCCTGCTGCCGAGACCTGCACTGTCGCCAGAGCCCGTCCTGCCGCTGAGGCCTGTCCTGCCGCTGAAGCCTGCACTGAACCCGAAGCCCGTCCTGCTACTGAGGCCTGCACCGCCGCCGGAGTCCGCTCTGCTGCTGGGGCCTGCACCGCCGCCCACCCTGCCGCTGGGGCCTGCACCGCTGCCCTGCCGCTGGGGCCTGCACTGCCGCCCGCACCGCCGCTGTGCGCCTGTCACCTCGCCGTCCCCTCTATCGCAGCCGTCCTGATGCTGAGGTCTGTCCCATCCTGCCACTGGGACCTGCACCGTCACCGGAGCCCATCCTGCCACTGAGGCCTGCACCGTCACCGGAGCCCACCCTGCCGCCGAAGCCTGCACCGTCACCGGAGCCCGCCCTGCCGCTGAGGCTGCAACCGGAGCCTGTCTTGCTGCTGAGGCCTGTCCTGCCGCTGAGGCCTGCACCATCACCGGAGCCACCTGTAGAGGGAGAAAGGGGGTGGCCCGGGATTAAAGGGGTTACACCCCATTTGGCCATCCCCTGACCTCACCAGGGAGACAAAGGGTTAACTGGGCTAAGACCCAGAACTGTGGTTTAACCCGTTATAACATGTAAATGTGTATTCCCGTTTTATAGTAACATCTGGTTAATCCGTGTCTGCAGCACACACACACTGGGATCCATCCGGGAGCACAAGGGTTAATAGTTGTATAGTGATTATAGCCCTTTGTGTAACTTTCCCGCCTTTTCAGGCACCATTTTGCAGGCTCCCAGAGGCCGCCATTGGGACTCCATGTCTTTCAATGGCGAATCTTGCTTTTGAGTCCTGTTCCTGAGAAGACCAGCAGATGGCGTCCGAGAGGGAGAGCAGCGGTTTCCCGTTGAAAGTCAATGGGCTCATTGACTTCAATGGAGAAATCCTCGAGAGAGCTTTCCAGGAACGAGTTGGCTGCCGTCCAAACCGCTTAACCGCAAAGCGGATACATTTTCCATAGGAGAGCTTTGATCACTTACAAGTCAAGTTCAACGACAAGTGGCGTGGGAATAAACAGTTCTAGGGCCCCTAGGAATAAAATTCTTTCTGTCCCTAGTTCCTAGACCTCCCCCCACTCGACCACCACCGGGTCCCCGTATCCTGGACCCCCGATAAGGGTCGAACCGAGAAGAGCGGGCCACGCCATAGGCGGCAGAAACAGCTCAGGAAAACGGCTAAGTGTCAAATGCTGAAATTTGGTATTCCATAGCTCCGGTTCCGGAGGGCCCAGAGAGTCAGGTTTTGGGGTATCTGTAGCCACTGCTCCGGCATCGCTGCAGAACCATCCTTGACCCTCCTGGACCAACCCGACGAAGTATGGACCCCCTTGAAAGTTCGGGATTTTTCCCATAGACTCCAATGGCGGCCAAACCCCATTGACTGGCTACGGCGGAAAACTCCCATTGACTTCAACGGCGGCATCGCCCCATTGAAAGTCTATGGCGGGGATTCCCATAGCCGCCAACGGCGGCGGTTTGCCATTGAAAGTCTATGGCGGCGAAGCCCGTTGTTTTCAATGGGGATTTAGTGAAAAAACGTGATTTCATTTACAGCGGAGATTTGTGTATTAAAATGTAAAACGGTTTTAAGTGTATTTGTGTATCTCCGGTTTCCCAGGTCATAGCAGGTCGCAAATTGGACCATAGGGTGTCCCAGTTCCGGCATTGAGAACTGGGAAGTTTGGACCTGCTGGACCCAAAGGAACCGGATATTTTAATATGTTCATATTTTATCCAACATACTGTATTCCGAGATATGGGTAAAACTCAGAGGAAATTCCTTTGCATACCAGGGTAGCATATGGCCAGAAAGGCGACCCAATGTCTAGGACCTGAGTATGTTTCAAACGATTTTGTCACCTCCACTGTTTGCAGGAGGGTGGAGACTACTCAAGCCAGAGCAGTCTTCAAGTGTTCCATTTAACACCTCACAACAAAGGATTTCCTGCCAGGTACTCCGTTTGGTAGACTAGCTGGCATTCCTGATATAGAGGAGGGGTTATAGAAATGGGACCCCAGAACTCTACTGCGCATATACCAACTAGCCGGGGGCATGTGTCAAAAAGTGTTCCCACGTTAACGAGCGGCTGTAGGTAATAGAAAACCAATCCACGACACTCAATGTTAAGGATAGGGCACAAAAGGTTTATAAACTGATGTCCACCCTGTATCCTTTGTCTTCAATTTATCATCTGAATGCTACCTGATTGCGAGAGAATTGCTATGCTATATACTTCTCATTCCCCAACCCCAAAGTAAGTATACTTCTTGTTTGTTACTGTATTATTCGTGTGTTCACCTATCCAAAGGAATAAATATACTTTATTATATCTAAGACTCGTTCCGTTCAGACCCAGTGATAAATATATATCCTCTGTTATATATATTTATGTGTGACTATACAGCCTGCCATAATCTCACCGTGACAGGCTTGTATAAATTAACTGGTGGCAGCGGCGGGATTGAACTGGACCTGGATTACAGTATTCTGCGGGGTACTGTGATCTAGCAGGAACTTGATGGTAATTGCGAGTTCCTGGGTCTAAAGATATTGAACACGCGTTAGTGCAACAAGTAACGCAAATTGTCACACCACCTCACCTACTGCGACCCAGAACCATGAGTGAAGCGGAGAATGCCTATTACCTGAAAACTAGAAATCAGCTAAAAGACAAGTGCCATGAATATGGACTGGAATATGTGGACCAGGAGGTCGAGGACATGATTGCCGCAATCACAGCACATGAGGCCGAGCTTGCAGAGTCCCCGGATACGACTCAGCTTGCCCTTGTACAGCCGCCCGGAGATCAGGGACTGAACCCAGTGCCGGAGCGGCAGAATCCCGGGGAGGGGACAAGTGCACCTCCCGGGCCAAGTGCAACAAGAGGGGCACTGATGGCTGCGGCCACCAGTCCGTTTACCCCCAAAATGTTGACACTGATCACCACGTGGGGAGACCGAGGGACAGCGGAGGAGCGGCTAAAGTTTCTCTCAATGGCAGTGAACCGACCCGCTTATTGCCCCCCGGTCCAACCCTGCAAAGATGAGCTCCAACTGGACAAGCAGTCTCACCAAGTACGTGGAAGGCACTGATCGGATCGACATGTTTTTAAGGAACTTTGAAACGCAGTGCCGGTGGTACGGGGTGCTTCCCCAGCATAGGGTTGCACGCCTGGACCCGCTACTCTCCGGCTTGGCTAAGCAGACATTGATGGCACTTACAGAGGAGTTTGCTGATGACTATGACCACCTGAAAGAACTTTTGCTATTTCAGCACGGTTTTACCCCCGAAGCTTACCGGGGTAAATTCCGACTGGAGGAGAGGCACCCTCAAGAGACCTATGTCACTTATGTGACCCGCATGGCTTTGTACGGGCTACACTGGGTGGAGGGCTCTGAGGCCAGGACTTACCAACGCCTGCTGGACCTCATCTTTCAGGAGCAGCTCATGCAGCAGTGCCCGCCGGCGGTGAGGGCTTTTGTGTATGATAAAAAGCCCAAGACCTACACCGAGGCGGCGAGGATGGCCTATGACTATGTGGTCAGCCGGTCCCAGATGACCGCCAAGGTACCAGCCAAAACGGTAACCACACCGGCGCCGGCCAAGAAAGCTGTGAGTACCCCCCAGTGGACCCAAAAGCCGCCTGCGGGCCGCAGGTCACAGAAGGCAGGAGAGCTCCAGCATGAGCGCCGGTGCTACAATTGCAACAGCGCTGGTCACCTCAGACCAGATTACCCAGAACCCCTGCGTTCCAATGGACCCTATCGAGGGCAACGCACCCCAGCTGCGAAGCCGGTAGCCCGCGTGCGGGTGGCGTCCACCAAAAAACCAGGACCGGTCATGGAAACAACTCCCAGCGAGACGTCCCATGTCGCCCCTATCCCGGTTTCATCGGTGCCTACAGCCAGGAGCGGAGGACATCTCGGTGCAGACCTGCAGCAGACGGACGGCCGGAGCAAACATCTCACCCCGGTCACAGTCGGTGACCGGCAAGCAGTCGGCTTGCTGGATTCAGGAGCCGCAGTGACCCTGGTCCGACCTGATATGGTCCGGCCAGAGGAATTGATCCCAGTTCCTGGGATGCATATCACTGTGGCCGACGGAGAGCCACGTTTCCTGCAGGTGGCCCGAATCTTTTTGGATTGGGGGGTGGGCAAGGGTGTGCGGGAGGTGGGAGTTTTACCCAGTTTGGATGCTGAAATTCTTTTGGGCAACGACCTGGGATCGATGACCTGCACCTACGGCCGTGTGCCCCAGCCCGCTGCAGTGGCGGCGGTTACCCGGAGCCAGACCGCAGCAATGCCGGCGGCGGCCGCTCCAGTCCCCCAGCCTTTGGGACCAACGTTAGCGGAGGGCACAGAGGAGCCCGGGGAGGTAAGCCAGGATCAGTTGCAACCACAGTCGGACTTACTGTTCTCCCTCACTCTGTCCCCTTCCCCTGACAATGACATGACTGGGGGGTGGCCAGACTTAGGAGCCCAGTTTAGGGAGGCAGTGAAGGCAGACCCTACCCTGGCCGGCGTGAGACTTCGGGCGTCCGAATCTCAGGCAGGGGAGGGCACTGAGTGCTGCCTATGGCATAAGGGACTCCTATACAGAGAAGAAGGGAATCCGGGGATAGAGGAGGGATTGACCAGTAAGCGACAGCTAGTAGTGCCCCAGGGGTACCGACAGCAATTGTTACGGGTAGCTCACTCTATTCCGTTAGCGGGACATCAGGGGGTCACTAGGACGTGAGCCCGGTTATTGCAGCGTTACTACTGGCCGGGGGCATCCCGAGATGCGAGCAATTTCTGCCGCTCTTGTGATACCTGCCAGCGAGTAGGTAAGGTGGGCGACCGTGTGAAGGCACCCCTGAGACCCCTACCGATAATAGGGGAACCCTTCCAGAAAGTAGCGATGGACCTGATAGGACCCCTCATGATTCCTAGCAGGTCAGGGAAGTGCTACATCCTCACGGTGGTGGACTTTGCCACCCGGTAACCTGAGGCAGTAGCGCTTGGCACCATAAGTGCCAAGACAGTGGCAGCAGCTTTGCTGAACATTTTTGCTAGGGTAGGTTTCCCTAGTGAGATCCTAACCGATCAGGGGTCGCAGTTCATGAGTGAACTGTTACATTGTCTCTGGGATGCCTGCGGTGTACAGCACCGACGCACTACCCCCTACCATCTCCAGACAAACGGATTATGTGAGAGGTTTAACGGGACCCTGATGCAGATGCTTCGGACCTTTATAGAGGCGGAGGGGAAAGACTGGGAGATTCACCTGCAGCACTTGCTGTTTGCCTACCGAGAGGTACCGCAAGAATCTACAGGCTTCTCCCCCTTCGAGCTACTATATGGCCGCAGGGTACGTGGACCTCTGGACCTATTCTGTGAGGGATGGGAAGGGGAGGCTACTGCTACTGATGCTTCAGTGATCCAGAATGTAGTAGATCTCAGAGACCGGTTAGAGATGCTCATGGGGGTGGCCCAGGACCACCTCAGGGCTGCTCAGACCAAGCAGAAGCGATGGTATGACCAGCAGGCCCGTAGCAGAGAATTCATCCCAGGACAGCAGGTGCTTGTTCTCAAACCCACTCGGGAGAACAAGCTGATGGCTGCCTGGTCGGGACCGTACTCGGTTATCCGAAAGGTGAATGAGTGCAACTATGTTGTACAGGTAGCGCCTGAGAGGCACAAGACATACCACATCAACATGTTGAAGGAGTACAGAGCACCGAGTATGGGAGCAGTGCTGGCCATTTGTAGCCCACTGCTGGAGGATCCGGCGAGCAATGCTCTGCCTGATCTCCTAAGGGAGGCAAGGCAGGGAAACACTCTAGAGCAGGTACAGATAGGGGCACAGTTGAGTGCTAGGCAGAAGGGAGAAGCCAGGGACATGCTAGCTCAGTATAGCGCCCTCTTCACTGACATGCCAGGGACCACACATCTCACCAAACACCCAGTACACACAGGGGACCTGCAGCCTCTGCATAAGCACGCTTATAGAGTGTCAGCAGAGGTCAAGACCAGTATGGAGAGAGAAATTGAGGAGATGCTGACCCTAGGGGTAATTACTCCGTCCCAGAGCCCTTGGGCAAGTCCAGTAGTCCTATTGCCTAAGAAGGACAAAACCACCAGGTTTTGTGTGGACTACCGGTTGCTCAACGCTGGGACGGTGTCAGATGCTTACCCCATGCCCCGCATGGATGAGTTACTAGATGAACTCGCTGGGGCAAAGTATCTGACCACCATGGATTTGAGCAAAGGCTATTGGCAAATCCCACTGACCCTGGAGGCTAGGGAGAAGTCAGCATTCATCACTCCAAGTGGCCTCTATGAGTTTTTGGTGATGCCATTTGGGATGAAGAATGCCCCGGCTACCTTCCAACGCCTGGTTAATAGGTTACTGGAAGGGATGCAGAGCTATGCCAGGGCTTACTTAGATGACATTGCTGTCTTTAGTAATTCCTGGGAATCCCACATAGGACATGTGTCTGCGGTGCTGGGTAGGATCAGGGAGGCTGGGCTTACCTTAAAACCCACTAAGTGTATGGTAGGGATGGCAGAAGTCCTGTACTTAGGGCACAGGGTGGGTGGAGGGCATCTCAAACCGGAGCCAGCCAAGGTAGAAGCCATAGTTGAGTGGCCTGTTCCAAAAACCAAGAAACAGGTCATGGCATTTTTGGGCACCGCAGGGTACTATAGGAAATTTGTCCCACAGTACAGATACCTGGCCAAACCCCTGACTGATCTGACTAAGAAGCAACTGCCTGTGAAACGGCTTTCCAGGCCCTAAAAACTGCGCTTGCTGGAGCCCCTATACTGGCTGCTCCAGACTATACCAAGCATTTTCTTATACAAACTGATGCCTCAGACTTTGGTGTGGGGGCTGTGTTGAGCCAGGTGGGGGACGACGGCAAAGAGCACCCTGTGGTGTATCTAAGTCGCAAACTGCTCCCCAGAGAAGTGGCATTTGCCACCATTGAGGAGTGCTTGGCCATTGTGTGGGCACTCAAGAAGCTTCAACCCTATGTATATGGGAGGGCTTTCACGGTCATCACAGACCACAATCCCCTGAGTTGGCTACAGAGGGTATCAGGGGAGAATGCTAAGTTGCTGAGATGGAGCTTGGCTTTGCAAGAATTTGAATTTACCATTCAACACAAAAAGGGCAGTGAAAACAGCAATGCTGATGGACTTTCACGCCAGGACTATCCCTCTGAGACTGAGTACATTAATGGTGCCAGCTGTGCCCCACTCCCCGTTAGTGCCAGTGGGCCACAGGTCACCCATTAAGAAGGGGAGGTGTAGAGGGAGAAAGGGGGTGGCCCGGGATTAAAGGGGTAACACCCCATTTGGCCATCCCCTGACCTCACCAGGGAGACAAAGGGTTAACTGGGCTAAGACCCAGAACTGTGGTTTAAACCCTGTTATAACATGCAAATGTGTATTCCCGTTTCCCCTGTTTTATAGTAACATCTGGTTAATCCGTGTCTGCAGCACACACACACTGGGATCCATTCGGGAGCACAAGGGTTAATAGTTGTATAGTGATTATAGCCCTTTGTGTAACGTTCCCGCCTTTTAAGGCACCATTTTGCAGGCTCCCATAGGCCACCATTGGGACTCCATGTCTTTCAATGGCGAATCTTGCTGTTGAGTCCTGTTCCTGAGAAGACCAGCAGATGGCGTCCGAGAGGGAGAGCGGCGGTTTCCCGTTGAAAGTCAATGGGCTCATTGACTTCAATGGAGAAATCCTCGAGAGAGCTTTCCAGGAACGAGTTGGCTGCCGTCCAAACCGCTTAACCGCAAAGCGGATACATTTTCAATAGGAGAGCTTTGATCACTTACAAGTCAAGTTCAACGACAAGTGGCGTGGGAATAAACAGTTCTAGGGCCCCTAGGAATAAAATTCTTTCTGTCCCTAGTTCCTAGACCTCCCCCCACTCGACCACCACCGGGTCCCCGTATCCTGGACCCCCGATAAGGGTCGAACCGAGAAGAGCGGGCCGCGCCATAGGTTCCAATGGCAGCGGCAGAAACAGCTCAGGAAAACGGCTAAGTGTCAAATGCTGAAATTTGGTATTCCATAGCTCCGGTTCCGGAGGGCCCAGAGAGTCAGGTTTTGGGGTATCTGTAGCCACTGCTCCGGCATCGCTGCAGAACAATCCTTGACCCTCCTGGACCAACCCGACGGAGTATGGACCCCCTTGAAAGTTCGGGATTTTTCCCATAGACTCCAATGGCGGCCAAACCCCATTGACTGGCTACGGCGGAAAACTCCTATTGACTTCAACGGCGGCATCGCTCCGTTGAAAGTCTATGGCGGGGATTCCCATAGCCGCCAACGGCGGCAGTTTGCCATTGAAAGTCTATGGCGGCGAAGCCCGTTGTTTTCAATGGGGATTTAGTGAAAAACCGTGATTTCATTTACAGCGGAGATTTGTGTATTAAAATGTAAAACGGTTTTAAGTGTATTTGTGTATCTCCGGTTTCCCAGGTCATAGCAGGTCGCAAATTGGACCATAGGGTGTCCCAGTTCCGGCATTGAGAACTGGGAAGTTTGGACCTGCTGGGCCCAAAGGAACCGGATATTTTAATATGTTCATGTTTTATCCAACATACTGTATTCTGAGATATGGGTAAAACTCAGAGGAAATTCCTTTGCATACCAGGGTAGCATATGGCCAGAAAGGCGACCCAATGTCTAGGACCTGAGTATGTTTCAAAGGATTTTGTCACCTCCACTGTTTGCATGAGGGTGGAGACTACTCAAGCCAGAGCAGTCTTCAAGTGTTCCATTTCACACCTCACAACAAAGGATTTCCTGCCAGGTACTCCGTTTCGTAGACTAGCTGGTATTCCTGATATAGAGGAGGGGTTATAGAAATGGGACCCCAGAGCTCTACTGCGCATATACCAACTAGCCGGGGGGCATATATATATATATACAACACGCTGAGCAGTGCAGAGCAATATAACACGCAGAGCAGTGCAGAGCAATATACCACGCAGAGCAGTGCAGAGCAATATAACACGCTGAGCAGTGCAGAGCAATATAACACGCAGAGAAGTGCAGAGCAATATACCACGCAGAGCAGTGCAGAGCAATATAACACGCTGAGCAGTGCAGAGTAATATAACACGCTGAGCAGTGCAGAGCAATATAACACGCTGAGCAGTGCAGAGCAATATAACACGCTGAGCAGAGCAATATAACACTGAGCAGTGAAGAGCAATATAACACGCTGAGCAGTGCAGAGCAATATAACACGCTGAGCAGTGCAGAGCAATATAACATGCAGAGCAGTGCAGAGCAATATAACACGCTGAGCAGTGCAGAGCAATAACACACTGAGCAGAGTAATATAACACGCTGAGCAGTGCAGAGCAATATAACATGCTGAGCAGTGCAGAGCAATATAACATGCAGAGCAGTGCAGAGCAATAGAACACACTGAGCAGTACAGAGTAATATAACACGCTGAGCAGTGCAGAGCAATATAACATGCTGAGCGGTGCAGAGAAATAACACACTGAGCAGTGCAATATAACACGCTGAGCAGTGCAGAGCAATATAACACAGAGAGCAGTGCAGAGCAATATAACACGCTGAGCAGTGCAGAGCAATATAAAACGCTGAGCAGAGCAATATAACACGCTGAGCAGAGCAATATAACATGCTGAGCAGTGCAGAGCAATATAACACGCTGAGCAGAGCAATATAACACGCTGAGCAGTGCAGAGAAATAACATGCTGAGTAGTGCAGAGCAATATAACACGCTGAGCAGTGCAGAGAAATATAACACGCTGAGCAGTGCAGAGAAATATAACACGCTGAGCAGTGCAGAGCAATATAACACACTGAGTAGAGCAATATAATACGCTGAGCAGTGCAGAGCAATATAACACGCTGAGCAGAGCAACATAACATGCTGAGCAGTGCAGAGCAATATAACACGCTGAGCAGTGCAGAGCAATATAACACGCTGAGCAGTGCAGAGCAATATAACACGCTGAGCAGTGCAGAGCAATATAACACGTTGAGCAGTGCAGAGCAATACAACACGCTGAGTAGTGCAGTGCAATATAAAACGCTGAGCAGTTCACAGCAATACAACACGCTGAGTAGTGAAGAGCAATATAACATGCTGAGCAGTGCAGAGAAATTTAACACGCTGAGCAGTGCAGAGCAATATAACACGCTGAGCAGTGCAGAGCAGTAAAACACAAGGAGCAGTGCAGAGCCATATAACACGCAGAGCAGTGCAGAGCAGTAAAACACAATGAGCAGTGCAGAGCCATATAACACGCTGAGCAGTGCAGAGCAGTAAAACACAATGAGCAGTGCAGAGCCATATAACACGCTGAGCAGTGCAGAGCAATATAACACGCTGAGCAGAGCAATATAACACTGAGCAGTGCAGAGCAATATAACATGCTGAGCAGTGCAGAGCAATATAACACGCTGAGCAGTGCAGAGCAATATAACCCGCTGAGCAGTGCAGAGCAATATAACACGCTGAGCAGTGTAATATAACACGCTGAGCAGTGCAGAGCAATACAACACGCTGAGTAGAGCAATATAACACGCTGAGCAGTGCAGAGCAATACAAAACGCTGAGTAGAGCAATATAACACGCAGAGCAGTGCAGAGCAATATAACACGCTGAGCAGTGCAGAGCAATATAACACGCTGAGCAGTGCAGAGCAATATAACACGCTGAGCAGTGCAGAGCAATATAACACACTGAGCAGTGCAGAGAAATATAACACGCTGAGCAGAGCAATATAACAAACTGAGCAGAGCAATATAACACGCTGAGCAGTGCAGGGCAACATAACACGCAGAGCACTGCAGAGCAACATAACACGCAGAGCAGAGCAATATAACACGCTGAGCAGTGCAGAGCAATATAACACGCAGAGCAGAGCAGAGCAATATAACACGCTGAGCAGAGCAATATAACATGCTGAGCAGTGCAGAGCAATAGAACACGCTGAGCAGTGCAGAGCAATACCACACTGAGCAGAGCAATAGAACACGCTGAGCAGTGCAGAGCAATAACACACTGAGCAGTGCAATATACCACGCAGAGTAGTGCAGGGCAACATAACACGCAGAGCAGTGCAGAGCAATATAACATGCTGAGCAGTGCAGAGCAATATAACACGCTGAGCAGAGCAATATAACACGCTGAGCAGTGCAGAGCAATATAACACGCTGAGCAGTGCAATATAACACGCTGAGCAGTGCAGAGCAATACAACACGCTGAGTAGGGCAGAGCAATATAACACGCTGAGCAGTGCAATATAACACGCTGAGCAGTGCAGAGCAATACAACACGCTGAGTAGTGCAGAGCAATATAACACGCTGAGCAGTGCAGAGCTGTAAAACACAATGAGCAGTGAGAACAATATAACACGCAGAGCAGTGCAGAGCAGTAAAACACAATGAGCAGTGCAGAGCCATATAACACGCTGAGCAGTGCAGAGCAATATAACACGCTGAGCAGTGCAGAGCAGTAAAACACAATGAGCAGTGCAGAGCCATATAACACGCTGAGCAGTGCAGAGCAATATAACACGCTGAGCAGAGCAATATAACACTGAGCAGTGCAGAGCAATATAACATGCTGAGCAGTGCAGAGCAATATAACACGCTGAGCAGTGCAGAGCAATATAACACGCTGAGCAGTGCAATATAACACGCTGAGCAGAGCAATATAACACGCTGAGCAGTGCAGAGAAATAACATGCTGAGTAGTGCAGAGCAATATAACACGCTGAGCAGTGCAGAGCAATATAACACGCCGAGCAGTGCAGAGCAATATAACACACGGAGCAGTGCAGAGAAATAACATGCTGAGCAGTGCAGTGCAATATAACACGCTGAGCAGAGCAATATAACACGCTGAGCAGTGCAGAGCAATATAACACACTAAGCAGAGCAATATAACACGCTGAGCAGAGCAATATAACATGCTGAGCAGTGCAGAGCAATATAACACGCTGAGCAGTGCAGAGCAATATAACACGCTGAGCAGTGCAGTGAAATATAACACGCTGAGCAGTACAGAGAAATATAATACGCTGAGCAGTGCAGAGTAATATAACACACTGAGTAGAGCAATATAATACGCTGAGCAGTGCAGAGCAATATAACACGCTGAGCAGAGCAACATAACATGCTGAGCAGTGCAGAGCAATATAACACGCTGAGCAGAGCAACATAACATGCTGAGCAGTGCAGAGCAATATAACACGCTGAGCAGAGCAACATAACATGCTGAGCAGTGCAGAGCAATATAACACGCTGAGCAGTGCAGAGCAATATAACACGCTGAGCAGTGCAGAGCAATATAACACGCTGAGCAGTGCAGAGCAATATAACACGCTGAGCAGTGCAGAGCAATACAACACGCTGAGTAGTGCAGAGCAATATTACACGCTGAGCAGTGCAATATAACACGCTGAGCAGTTCAGAGCAATACAACACGCTGAGTAGTGCAGAGCAATATAACATGCTGAGCAGTGCAGAGAAATTTAACACGCTGAGCAGTGCAGAGCAATATAACACGCTGAGCAGTGCAGAGCAGTAAAACACAATGAGCAGTGAGAACAATATAACACGCAGAGCAGTGCAGAGCAGTAAAACACAATGAGCAGTGCAGAGCCATATAACACGCTGAGCAGTGCAGAGCAGTAAAACACAATGAGCAGTGCAGAGCCATATAACACGCTGAGCAGTGCAGAGCAATATAACACGCTGAGCAGAGCAATATAACACTGAGCAGTGCAGAGCAATATAACACGCTGAGCAGTGCAGAGCAATATAACACGCTGAGCAGTGCAGAGAAATAACATGCTGAGTAGTGCAGAGCAATATAACACGCTGAGCAGTGCAGAGCAATATAACACGCTGAGCAGAGCAACATAACACGCTGAGCAGTGCAGAGCAATATAACACGCTGAGCAGAGCAATATACCACACTGAGCAGTGCAGAGCAATATAACACGCTGAGCAGAGCAACATAACACGCTGAGCAGTGCAGAGCAATATAACACGCTGAGCAGTGCAGAGCAATATAACACGATGAACAGAGCAACATAACATGCTGAGCAGTGCAGAGAAATATAACACGCTGAGCAGTGCAGAGCAATATAACACGCAGAGCAGTGCAGAGCAGTGCAGAGCAGTAAAACACACTGACCAGTGCAGAGCAATATAACACGCTGAGCAATGCAATATACCACGCAGAGCAATATAACACGCGGAGCAGTGCAGGGCAACATAACACGCAGAGCACTGCAGAGCAACATAACACGCTGAGCAGAGCAATATAACATGCTGAGCAGTGCAGAACAATATAACACGCTGAGCAGAGCAATATAACACGCTGATCAGTGCAGAGAAATAACATGCTGAGTAGTGCAGAGCAATATAACACGCTGAGCAGTGCAGAGCAATATAACACGCTGAGCAGTGCAGAGAAATATAACACGCTGAGCAGTGCAGAGAAATATAACACGCTGAGCAGTGCAGAGCAATATAACACACTGAGTAGAGCAATATAATACGCTGAGCAGTGCAGAGCAATATAACACGCTGAGCAGAGCAAGATAACACGCTGAGCAGTGCAGAGCAATATAACACGCTGAGCAGTGCAGAGCAATAAAACACGCTGAGCAGTGCAGAGCAATATAACACGCTGAGCAGTGCAGAGCAATATAACACGCTGAGCAGTGCAGAGCAATATAACACGCTGAGCAGTGCAGAGCAATACAACACGCTGAGTAGTGCAGAGCAATATAACACGCTGAGCAGTGCAATATAACACGCTGAGCAGTGCAGAGCAATACAACACGCTGAGTAGTGCAGAGCAATATAACATGCTGAGCAGTGCAGAGAAATTTAACACGCTGAGCAGTGCAGAGCAATATAACACGCTGAGCAGTGCAGAGCAGTAAAACACAATGAGCAGTGAGAACAATATAACACGCAGAGCAGTAAAACACAATGAGCAGTGCAGAGCCATATAACACGCTGAGCAGTGTAGAGCAGTAAAACACAATGAGCAGTGCAGAGCCATATAATACGCTGAGCAGTGCAGAGCAATATAACACGCTCAGCAGAGCAATATAACACTGAGCAGTGCAGAGCAATATAACATGCTGAGCAGTGCAGAGCAATATAACACGCTGAGCAGTGCAGAGCAATATAACACGCTGAGCAGAGCAATATAACACGCTGAGCAGTGCAGAGAAATAACATGCTGATTAGTACAGAGCAATATAACACGCTGAACAGTGCAGAGCAATATAACACGCTGAGCAGTGCAGAGAAATATAACACGCTGAGAAGAGCAATATACCACGCTGAGCAGTGCAGAGCAATATAACACAGTGAGTAGAGCAATATAACACGCTGAGCAGTGCAGAGCAATATAACACGCTGAGCAGAGCAATATAACACGCTGAGCAGTGCAGAGCAATATAACACGCTGAGCAGTGCAGAGCAATATAACACGCTGAGCAGTGCAGAGCAATATAACACGCTGAGCATTGCAGAGCAGTAAAACACACTGACCAGTGCAGAGCAATATAACACGCTGAGCAATGCAATATACCACGCAGAGCAATATAACACGCTGAGCAGTGCAGGGCAACATAACATGCAGAGCACTGCAGAGCAACATAACACGCAGAGCAGAGCAATATAACACACTGAGCAGTGCAGAGTAACATAACACGCTGAGCAGAGCAACATAACATGCTGAGCAGTGCAGAGCAACATAACACGCTGAGCAGTGCAGAGCAATATAACACACTGAGCAGTGCAATATAACACGCAGAGCAGAGCAGTAAAACACACTGACCAGTGCAGAGCAATATAACACGCTGAGCAATGCAATATACCACGCAGAGCAATATAACACGCTGAGCAGTGCAGGGCAACATAACACGCAGAGCACTGCAGAGCAACATAACACGCAGAGCAGAGCAATATAACACGCTGAGCAGTGCAGAGCAATATAACACGCAGAGCAGAGCAATATAACACTGAGCAGTGCAGAGCAGTAAAACACACGGAGCAGTGCAGAGAAATAACATGCTGAGCTGTGCAATATAACACGCTGAGCAGTGCAGAGCAATAGAACACACTGAGCAGTGCAGAGCAATATAACACGCTGAGCAGAGCAATTTAACACGCTAAGCAGTGCAGAGCAATATAACACGCTGAGCAGTGCAGAGCAGTAAAACACACGGAGCAGTGCAGAGAAATAACATGCTGAGCAGTGCAATGCAATATAACACGCTGAGCAGTGCAGAGCAATATAACATGCTGAGCAGAGCAATATAACACGCTGAGCAGTGCAGAGCAATACAACACTGAGCAGTGCAGAGCAATATAACACGCTGAGTAGTGCAGAGCAATATAACACGCTGAGCAGAGCAGAGCAGTAAAACACACTGAGCAGTGCAGAGCAATATAACACGCTGAGCAGTGCAGAGCAATATAACACGCAGAGCAGAGCAATATAACACGATGAGCAGTGCAGAGCAATATAACACGCTGAGCAGTGCAGAGCAATAGAACACGCTGAGCAGAGCAGAGCAATAACACGCTGAGGAGAGCAATATAACACGCAGAGCAGTGCAGAGCAACATAACATGCTGAGCAGTGCAGAGCAATATAACACGCTAAGTAGAGCACTATAACACGCTGAGCAGTGCAGAGCAATATAACACGCAGAGCAATAACACGCTGAGCAGTGCAGAGCAGTAAAACACAATGAGCAGTGAGAACAATATAACACGCAGAGCAGTGCAGAGCAGTAAAACACAATGAGCAGTGCAGAGCCATATAACACGCTGAGCAGTGCAGAGCAGTAAAACACAATGAGCAGTGCAGAGCCATATAACACGCTGAGCAGTGCAGAGCAATATAACACGCTGAGCAGAGCAATATAACACTGAGCAGTGCAGAGCAATATAACACGCTGAGCAGTGCAGAGCAATATAACACGCTGAGCAGTGCAGAGAAATAACATGCTGAGTAGTGCAGAGCAATATAACACGCTGAGCAGTGCAGAGCAATATAACACGCTGAGCAGAGCAACATAACACGCTGAGCAGTGCAGAGCAATATAACACGCTGAGCAGAGCAATATACCACACTGAGCAGTGCAGAGCAATATAACACGCTGAGCAGTGCAGAGCAATATAACACGCTGAGCAGTGCAGAGCAATATAACACGATGAACAGAGCAACATAACATGCTGAGCAGTGCAGAGAAATATAACACGCTGAGCAGTGCAGAGCAATATAACACGCAGAGCAGTGCAGAGCAGTAAAACACACTGACCAGTGCAGAGCAATATAACACGCTGAGCAATGCAATATACCACGCAGAGCAATATAACACGCGGAGCAGTGCAGGGCAACATAACACGCAGAGCACTGCAGAGCAACATAACACGCTGAGCAGAGCAATATAACATGCTGAGCAGTGCAGAACAATATAACACGCTGAGCAGAGCAATATAACACGCTGAGCAGTGCAGAGAAATAACATGCTGAGTAGTGCAGAGCAATATAACACGCTGAGCAGTGCAGAGCAATATAACACGCTGAGCAGTGCAGAGAAATATAACACGCTGAGCAGTGCAGAGAAATATAACACGCTGAGCAGTGCAGAGCAATATAACACACTGAGTAGAGCAATATAATACGCTGAGCAGTGCAGAGCAATATAACACGCTGAGCAGAGCAAGATAACACGCTGAGCAGTGCAGAGCAATATAACACGCTGAGCAGTGCAGAGCAATAAAACACGCTGAGCAGTGCAGAGCAATATAACACGCTGAGCAGTGCAGAGCAATATAACACGCTGAGCAGTGCAGAGCAATATAACACGCTGAGCAGTGCAGAGCAATACAACACGCTGAGTAGTGCAGAGCAATATAACACGCTGAGCAGTGCAGAGCAATACAACACGCTGAGTAGTGCAGAGCAATATAACATGCTGAGCAGTGCAGAGAAATTTAACACGCTGAGCAGTGCAGAGCAATATAACACGCTGAGCAGTGCAGAGCAGTAAAACACAATGAGCAGTGAGAACAATATAACACGCAGAGCAGTGCAGAGCAGTAAAACACAATGAGCAGTGCAGAGCCATATAACACGCTGAGCAGTGTAGAGCAGTAAAACACAATGAGCAGTGCAGAGCCATATAATACGCTGAGCAGTGCAGAGCAATATAACACGCTGAGCAGAGCAATATAACACTGAGCAGTGCAGAGCAATATAACATGCTGAGCAGTGCAGAGCAATATAACACGCTGAGCAGTGCAGAGCAATATAACACGCTGAGCAGAGCAATATAACACGCTGAGCAGTGCAGAGAAATAACATGCTGATTAGTGCAGAGCAATATAACACGCTGAACAGTGCAGAGCAATATAACACGCTGAGCAGTGCAGAGAAATATAACACGCTGAGAAGAGCAATATACCACGCTGAGCAGTGCAGAGCAATATAACACAGTGAGTAGAGCAATATAACACGCTGAGCAGTGCAGAGCAATATAACACGCTGAGCAGAGCAATATAACACGCTGAGCAGTGCAGAGCAATATAACACGCTGAGCAGTGCAGAGCAATATAACACGCTGAGCAGTGCAGAGCAATATAACACGCTGAGCATTGCAGAGCAGTAAAACACACTGACCAGTGCAGAGCAATATAACACGCTGAGCAATGCAATATACCACGCAGAGCAATATAACACGCTGAGCAGTGCAGGGCAACATAACATGCAGAGCACTGCAGAGCAACATAACACGCAGAGCAGAGCAATATAACACACTGAGCAGTGCAGAGCAACATAACACGCTGAGCAGAGCAACATAACATGCTGAGCAGTGCAGAGCAACATAACACGCTGAGCAGTGCAGAGCAATATAACACACTGAGCAGTGCAATATAACACGCAGAGCAGAGCAGTAAAACACACTGACCAGTGCAGAGCAATATAACACGCTGAGCAATGCAATATACCACGCAGAGCAATATAACACGCTGAGCAGTGCAGGGCAACATAACACGCAGAGCACTGCAGAGCAACATAACACGCAGAGCAGAGCAATATAACACGCTGAGCAGTGCAGAGCAATATAACACGCAGAGCAGAGCAATATAACACTGAGCAGTGCAGAGCAGTAAAACACACAGAGCAGTGCAGAGAAATAACATGCTGAGCAGTGCAATATAACACGCTGAGCAGTGCAGAGCAATAGAACACACTGAGCAGTGCAGAGCAATATAACACGCTGAGCAGAGCAATTTAACACGCTAAGCAGTGCAGAGCAATATAACACGCTGAGCAGTGCAGAGCAGTAAAACACACGGAGCAGTGCAGAGAAATAACATGCTGAGCAGTGCAATGCAATATAACACGCTGAGCAGTGCAGAGCAATATAACATACTGAGCAGAGCAATATAACACGCTGAGCAGTGCAGAGCAATACAACACTGAGCAGTGCAGAGCAATATAACACGCTGAGTAGTGCAGAGCAATATAACACGCTGAGCAGAGCAGAGCAGTAAAACACACTGAGCAGTGCAGAGCAATATAACACGCTGAGCAGTGCAGAGCAATATAACACGCAGAGCAGAGCAATATAACACGATGAGCAGTGCAGAGCAATATAACACGCTGAGCAGTGCAGAGCAATAGAACACGCTGAGCAGTGCAGAGCAATAACACGCTGAGGAGAGCAATATAACACGCAGAGCAGTGCAGAGCAATATAACATGCTGAGCAGTGCAGAGCAATATAACACGCTAAGTAGAGCACTATAACACGCTGAGCAGTGCAGAGCAATATAACACGCAGAGCAATAACCCGCTGAGCAGTGCAGAGCAATATAACACGCTGAGCAGTGCAGAGCAATATAACACGCTGAGCAGTGCAGAGCAATATAACATGCTGAGCAGTGCAGAGCAATATAACACGCTGAGCAGTGCAATATAACACGCTGAGCAGAGCAATTTAATACGCTAAGCAGTGCAGAGCAATATAACACGCTGAGCAGTGCAGAGCAATATAACACGCTGAGCAGAGCAATATAACACTGAGCAGTGCAGAGCAGTAAAACACACGGAGCAGTGCAGAGAAATAACATGCTGAGCAGTGCAATATAACACGCTGAGCAGTGCAGAGCAATAGAACACTGAGCAGTGCAGAGCAATATAACACGCTGAGTAGTGCAGAGCAATATAACACGCAGAGCAGTGCAGAGCAATATAACACGATGAGCAGTGCAGAGCAATAAAACACGCTGAGCAGTGCAGAGCAATATAACACGCAGAGCAATATAACACGCTGAGCAGTGCAGAGCAATATAACACGCTGAGCAGTGCAGAGCAATATAACATGCTGAGCAGTGCAGAGCAATATAACACGCTGAGCAGTGCAGAGCAATATAACACGCTGAGCAGTGCAGAGCAATATAACACGCTGAGCAGAGCAATTTAAAACGCTAAGCAGTGCAGAGCAATATAAAACGCTGAGCAATGCAGAGCAATATAACACGCTGAGCAGAGCAATATAACACTGGGCAGTGCAGAGCAGTAAAACACACGGAGCAGTGCAGAGAAATAACATGCTGAGCAGTGCAATGCAATATAACACGCTGAGCAGTGCAGAGCAATATAACATGCTGAGCAGAGCAATATACCACGCTGAGCAGTGCAGAGCAATACAACACTGAGCAGTGCAGAGCAATATAACACGCAGAGCAGAGCAGTAAAACACACTGAGCAGTGCAGAGCAATATAACACGCTGAGCAGTGCAGAGCAATATAACACGCAGAGCAGTGCAGAGCAATATAACACGATGAGCAGTGCAGAGCAATATAACACGCTGAGCAGTGAAGAGAAATATAACACGCTGAGCAGAGCAATATAACACGCAGAGCAGTGCAGAGCAAAGTAACATTCTGAGCAGTGCAGAGCAATATAACACGCTAAGTAGAGCAATATAACACGCTGAGCAGTGCAGAACAATATAACACGCTGAGCAGTGCTGAGCAATATAACACGCTGAGCAGTGCAGAGCAATATAACACTCTGAGCAGAGCAATACAACACGCTGAGTAGTTCAGAGCAACACAACACGCTGAGTAGTTCAGAGCAACATAACATGCAGAGCAGTGCAGCGCAATATAACACGCTGAGCAGTGCAGAGCAATATAACACGCTGAGCAGTGCAGAGAAATATAACACGCTGAGCAGTGCAGAGCAATATAACACGCTGAGCAATGCAGAGCAATATAACACTGAGCAGAGCAATACAACACGCTGAGTAGTTCAGAGCAATACAACACGCTGAGTAGTTCAGAGCAATATAACATGCTGAGCAGTGCAGAGCAGTAAAACACACGGAGCAGTGCAGAGAAATAACATGCTGAGCAGTGCAGTGCAATATAACACGCTGAGCAGTGCAGAGCAATATAACACGCTGAGCAGTGCAGAGCGATATAACACGCTGAGCAGTGCAGAGCAATATAACACACTGGGTAGAGCAATATAACACGCTGAGCAGTGCAGAGCAATATAACACGCTGAGCAGAGCAATATAACACGCTGAGCAGAGCAATATAACACGCTGAGCAGTGCAGAGCAATACAACACTGAGCAGTGCAGAGCAATATAACACGCTGAGTAGTGCAGAGCAATATAACACGCTGAGCAGTGCAGAGCAGTAAAATACACTGAGCAGTGCAGAGCAATACAACACTCTGAGCAATGCAATATAACACGCTGAGCAGTGCAGTGCAATATAACACGCTGAGCAGTGCAGAGCAATATAACACGCTGAGCAGAGCAATATAACATGCAGAGATGTGCAGTGCAATATAACACGCTGAGCAGAGATATATATCATGCAGAGCAGTGCAGTGCAATATAACACGCTGAGCAGAGCAATATAACACGCTGAGCAGAGCAATATAACACGCTGAGCAGAGCAATACAACATGCTGAGCAGAGCAATATCATGCTGAGCAGAGCAATATAACATGCTGAGCAGAGCAGAGCAGTAAATCACACGGAGCAGTGCAGAGAAATAACATGCTGAGCAGTGCAATATAACACGCTGAGCAGTGCAGAGCAATATAACACGCTGAGCAGTGCAGAGCAATAAAACACGCTGAGTAGAGCAAAATAACAAGCTGGGCAGAGCAATATAACATGCTGAGCAGTGCAGAGCAATATAACACGCTGAGCAGTGCAGAGCAATACAACACGCTGAGCAGTGCAATATAACACGCTGAGCAGTGCAGTGCAATATAACACGCTGAGCAGTGCAGAGCAATATAACACGCTGAGCAGTGCAGAGCAGTAAAATACACTGAGCAGTGCAGAGCAATATAACACGCTGAGCAGAGCAACATAACATGCTGAGCAGTGCAGAGCAATATAACACGCTGAGCAGTGCAGAGCAATACAACACTCTGAGCAATGCAATATAACACGCTGAGCAGTGCAATATAACACGCTGAGCAGTGCAGAGCAATATAACACGCTGAGCAGAGCAATATAACATGCAGAGATGTGCAGTGCAATATAACACGCTGAGCAGAGCAATATAACATGCAGAGCAGTGCAGTGCAATATAACACGCTGAGCAGAGCAATATAACACGCTGAGCAGAGCAATACAACATGCTGAGCAGAGCAATATCATGCTGAGCAGAGCAATATAACATGCTGAGCAGAGCAGAGCAGTAAATCACACGGAGCAGTGCAGAGAAATAACATGCTGAGCAGTGCAATATAACACGCTGAGCAGTGCAGAGCAATATAACACGCTGAGCAGTGCAGAGCAATAAAACACGCTGAGTAGAGCAAAATAACAAGCTGGGCAGAGCAACATAACATGCTGAGCAGTGCAGAGCAATATAACACGCTGAGCAGTGCAGAGCAATACAACACGCTGAGCAGTGCAATATAACACGCTGAGCAGTGCAGTGCAATATAACACGCTGAGCAGTGCAGAGCAATATAACACGCTGAGCAGTGCAGAGCAATATAACCCGCTGAGCAGTGCAGAGCAACATAACACGCAGAGCAGTGCAGAGAAATTTAACACGCAGAGCAGTGCAGAGCAATAACACACTGAGCAGAGCAATATAACACGCTGAGCAGTGCAGAGCAATATAACACGCAGAGCAGTGCAGAGCAATTTAACACGCTGAGCAATATAACATGCTGAACAGAGCAATATAACACGCTGAGTAGAGCAATATAACACGCTGAGCAGTGCAGAGCAGTAAAACACACGGAGCAGTGCAGAGAAATAACATGCTGAGCAGTGCAGTGCAATATAACCCGCTGAGCAGTGCAGAGCAATATAACACGCTGAGCAGTGCAGAGCAATATAACACGCTGAGTAGAGCAATATAACACGCTGAGCAGTGCAGAGAAATAACATGCTGAACAGTGCAGAGTAATATAACACGCTGAGCAATGCAATATACCACGCAGAGCAATACAACATGCAGAGCAGTGCAGGGCAACATAACACGCAGAGCAGTGCAGAGCAACATAACACGCAGAGCAGTGCAATATAACACGCTGAGCATTGCAGAGCAATATAACACACTGAGCAGTGCAGAGCAATACAAAACGCTGAGTAGAGCAATATAACACACAAAGCAGTGCAGAGCAATATGACACGCAGAGCAGTGCAGAGCAATATAACACGCTGAGCAGTGCAATATAACACGCTGAGCAGTGCAGAGCAATAACACACTGAGCAGAGCAATATAACACGCTGAGCAGTGCAGAGCAATATAACACGCTGAGCAGTGCAGAGCAATATAAAACGCTGAGCAGTGCAGAGCAATATAACACGCTGAGCAGTGCAGAGCAATATAACACGCTGAGCAGTGCAGAGCAATATAACACGCTGAGCAATGCAGAGCAATATAACACTGAGCAGAGCAATACAACACGCTGAGTAGTTCAGAGCAATATAACACGCTGAGAAGTGCAGAGCAATATAACACGCTGAGCAGTGCAGAGCAATACAACACTCTGAGCAGTGCAATATAACACGCTGAGTAGTGCAGTGCAATATAACACGCTGAGCAGTGCAGAGCAATATAACACGCTGAGCAGAGCAATATAACATGCAGAGCAATGCAGTGCAATATAACACGCTGAGCAGAGCAATATAACATGCAGAGCAGTGCAGTGCAATATAACACGCTGAGCTGAGCAATACAACATGCTGAGCAGAGCAATATAACATGCTGAGCAGAGCAATATAACATGCTGAGCAGAGCAGAGCAGTAAATCACACGGAGCAGTGCAGAGAAATAACATGCTGAACAGTGCAATATAACACGCTGAGCAGTGCAGAGCAATATAACACGCTGAGCAGTGCAGAGCAATATAAAACACGCTGAGCAGTGCAGAGCAATACAACACGCTGAGCAGTGCAGAGCAATATAACACGCTGAGCAGTGCAGAGCAATATAACCCGCTGTGTAGTGCAGAGCAATATAACATGCAGAGCAGTGCAAGGCAAATAACACGCAGAGCAGTGCAGAGCAATATAACATAATGAGCAGTGCAGAGCAATATAACACGCTGAGAAGTGCAGAGCAATATAACACGCTGAGCAGTGCAGAGCAATATAACACGCTGAGCAGAGCAATTTAAAACGCTAAGCAGTGCAGAGCAATATAAAACGCTGAGCAATGCAGAGCAATATAACACGCTGAGCAGAGCAATATAACACTGGGCAGTGCAGAGCAGTAAAACACACGGAGCAGTGCAGAGAAATAACATGCTGAGCAGTGCAATGCAATATAACACGCTGAGCAGTGCAGAGCAATATAACATGCTGAGCAGAGCAATATACCACGCTGAGCAGTGCAGAGCAATACAACACTGAGCAGTGCAGAGCAATATAACACGCAGAGCAGAGCAGTAAAACACACTGAGCAGTGCAGAGCAATATAACACGCTGAGCAGTGCAGAGCAATATAACACGCAGAGCAGTGCAGAGCAATATAACACGATGAGCAGTGCAGAGCAATATAACACGCTGAGCAGTGAAGAGAAATATAACACGCTGAGCAGTGCAGAGCAATACAACACGCTGAGTAGTGCAGAGCAATATAACACGCTGAGCAGTGCAGAGCAATACAACACGCTGAGTAGTGCAGAGCAATATAACATGCTGAGCAGTGCAGAGAAATTTAACACGCTGAGCAGTGCAGAGCAATATAACACGCTGAGCAGTGCAGAGCAGTAAAACACAATGAGCAGTGAGAACAATATAACACGCAGAGCAGTGCAGAGCAGTAAAACACAATGAGCAGTGCAGAGCCATATAACACGCTGAGCAGTGTAGAGCAGTAAAACACAATGAGCAGTGCAGAGCCATATAATACGCTGAGCAGTGCAGAGCAATATAACACGCTGAGCAGAGCAATATAACACTGAGCAGTGCAGAGCAATATAACATGCTGAGCAGTGCAGAGCAATATAACACGCTGAGCAGTGCAGAGCAATATAACACGCTGAGCAGAGCAATATAACACGCTGAGCAGTGCAGAGAAATAACATGCTGATTAGTGCAGAGCAATATAACACGCTGAACAGTGCAGAGCAATATAACACGCTGAGCAGTGCAGAGAAATATAACACGCTGAGAAGAGCAATATACCACGCTGAGCAGTGCAGAGCAATATAACACAGTGAGTAGAGCAATATAACACGCTGAGCAGTGCAGAGCAATATAACACGCTGAGCAGAGCAATATAACACGCTGAGCAGTGCAGAGCAATATAACACGCTGAGCAGTGCAGAGCAATATAACACGCTGAGCAGTGCAGAGCAATATAACACGCTGAGCATTGCAGAGCAGTAAAACACACTGACCAGTGCAGAGCAATATAACACGCTGAGCAATGCAATATACCACGCAGAGCAATATAACACGCTGAGCAGTGCAGGGCAACATAACATGCAGAGCACTGCAGAGCAACATAACACGCAGAGCAGAGCAATATAACACACTGAGCAGTGCAGAGCAACATAACACGCTGAGCAGAGCAACATAACATGCTGAGCAGTGCAGAGCAACATAACACGCTGAGCAGTGCAGAGCAATATAACACACTGAGCAGTGCAATATAACACGCAGAGCAGAGCAGTAAAACACACTGACCAGTGCAGAGCAATATAACACGCTGAGCAATGCAATATACCACGCAGAGCAATATAACACGCTGAGCAGTGCAGGGCAACATAACACGCAGAGCACTGCAGAGCAACATAACACGCAGAGCAGAGCAATATAACACGCTGAGCAGTGCAGAGCAATATAACACGCAGAGCAGAGCAATATAACACTGAGCAGTGCAGAGCAGTAAAACACACAGAGCAGTGCAGAGAAATAACATGCTGAGCAGTGCAATATAACACGCTGAGCAGTGCAGAGCAATAGAACACACTGAGCAGTGCAGAGCAATATAACACGCTGAGCAGAGCAATTTAACACGCTAAGCAGTGCAGAGCAATATAACACGCTGAGCAGTGCAGAGCAGTAAAACACACGGAGCAGTGCAGAGAAATAACATGCTGAGCAGTGCAATGCAATATAACACGCTGAGCAGTGCAGAGCAATATAACATACTGAGCAGAGCAATATAACACGCTGAGCAGTGCAGAGCAATACAACACTGAGCAGTGCAGAGCAATATAACACGCTGAGTAGTGCAGAGCAATATAACACGCTGAGCAGAGCAGAGCAGTAAAACACACTGAGCAGTGCAGAGCAATATAACACGCTGAGCAGTGCAGAGCAATATAACACGCAGAGCAGAGCAATATAACACGATGAGCAGTGCAGAGCAATATAACACGCTGAGCAGTGCAGAGCAATAGAACACGCTGAGCAGTGCAGAGCAATAACACGCTGAGGAGAGCAATATAACACGCAGAGCAGTGCAGAGCAATATAACATGCTGAGCAGTGCAGAGCAATATAACACGCTAAGTAGAGCACTATAACACGCTGAGCAGTGCAGAGCAATATAACACGCAGAGCAATAACCCGCTGAGCAGTGCAGAGCAATATAACACGCTGAGCAGTGCAGAGCAATATAACACGCTGAGCAGTGCAGAGCAATATAACATGCTGAGCAGTGCAGAGCAATATAACACGCTGAGCAGTGCAATATAACACGCTGAGCAGAGCAATTTAATACGCTAAGCAGTGCAGAGCAATATAACACGCTGAGCAGTGCAGAGCAATATAACACGCTGAGCAGAGCAATATAACACTGAGCAGTGCAGAGCAGTAAAACACACGGAGCAGTGCAGAGAAATAACATGCTGAGCAGTGCAATATAACACGCTGAGCAGTGCAGAGCAATAGAACACTGAGCAGTGCAGAGCAATATAACACGCTGAGTAGTGCAGAGCAATATAACACGCAGAGCAGTGCAGAGCAATATAACACGATGAGCAGTGCAGAGCAATAAAACACGCTGAGCAGTGCAGAGCAATATAACACGCAGAGCAATATAACACGCTGAGCAGTGCAGAGCAATATAACACGCTGAGCAGTGCAGAGCAATATAACATGCTGAGCAGTGCAGAGCAATATAACACGCTGAGCAGTGCAGAGCAATATAACACGCTGAGCAGTGCAGAGCAATATAACACGCTGAGCAGAGCAATTTAAAACGCTAAGCAGTGCAGAGCAATATAAAACGCTGAGCAATGCAGAGCAATATAACACGCTGAGCAGAGCAATATAACACTGGGCAGTGCAGAGCAGTAAAACACACGGAGCAGTGCAGAGAAATAACATGCTGAGCAGTGCAATGCAATATAACACGCTGAGCAGTGCAGAGCAATATAACATGCTGAGCAGAGCAATATACCACGCTGAGCAGTGCAGAGCAATACAACACTGAGCAGTGCAGAGCAATATAACACGCAGAGCAGAGCAGTAAAACACACTGAGCAGTGCAGAGCAATATAACACGCTGAGCAGTGCAGAGCAATATAACACGCAGAGCAGTGCAGAGCAATATAACACGATGAGCAGTGCAGAGCAATATAACACGCTGAGCAGTGAAGAGAAATATAACACGCTGAGCAGAGCAATATAACACGCAGAGCAGTGCAGAGCAAAGTAACATTCTGAGCAGTGCAGAGCAATATAACACGCTAAGTAGAGCAATATAACACGCTGAGCAGTGCAGAACAATATAACACGCTGAGCAGTGCTGAGCAATATAACACGCTGAGCAGTGCAGAGCAATATAACACTCTGAGCAGAGCAATACAACACGCTGAGTAGTTCAGAGCAACACAACACGCTGAGTAGTTCAGAGCAACATAACATGCAGAGCAGTGCAGCGCAATATAACACGCTGAGCAGTGCAGAGCAATATAACACGCTGAGCAGTGCAGAGAAATATAACACGCTGAGCAGTGCAGAGCAATATAACACGCTGAGCAATGCAGAGCAATATAACACTGAGCAGAGCAATACAACACGCTGAGTAGTTCAGAGCAATACAACACGCTGAGTAGTTCAGAGCAATATAACATGCTGAGCAGTGCAGAGCAGTAAAACACACGGAGCAGTGCAGAGAAATAACATGCTGAGCAGTGCAGTGCAATATAACACGCTGAGCAGTGCAGAGCAATATAACACGCTGAGCAGTGCAGAGCGATATAACACGCTGAGCAGTGCAGAGCAATATAACACACTGGGTAGAGCAATATAACACGCTGAGCAGTGCAGAGCAATATAACACGCTGAGCAGAGCAATATAACACGCTGAGCAGAGCAATATAACACGCTGAGCAGTGCAGAGCAATACAACACTGAGCAGTGCAGAGCAATATAACACGCTGAGTAGTGCAGAGCAATATAACACGCTGAGCAGTGCAGAGCAGTAAAATACACTGAGCAGTGCAGAGCAATACAACACTCTGAGCAATGCAATATAACACGCTGAGCAGTGCAGTGCAATATAACACGCTGAGCAGTGCAGAGCAATATAACACGCTGAGCAGAGCAATATAACATGCAGAGATGTGCAGTGCAATATAACACGCTGAGCAGAGCAATATAACATGCAGAGCAGTGCAGTGCAATATAACACGCTGAGCAGAGCAATATAACACGCTGAGCAGAGCAATATAACACGCTGAGCAGAGCAATACAACATGCTGAGCAGAGCAATATCATGCTGAGCAGAGCAATATAACATGCTGAGCAGAGCAGAGCAGTAAATCACACGGAGCAGTGCAGAGAAATAACATGCTGAGCAGTGCAATATAACACGCTGAGCAGTGCAGAGCAATATAACACGCTGAGCAGTGCAGAGCAATAAAACACGCTGAGTAGAGCAAAATAACAAGCTGGGCAGAGCAATATAACATGCTGAGCAGTGCAGAGCAATATAACACGCTGAGCAGTGCAGAGCAATACAACACGCTGAGCAGTGCAATATAACACGCTGAGCAGTGCAGTGCAATATAACACGCTGAGCAGTGCAGAGCAATATAACACGCTGAGCAGTGCAGAGCAGTAAAATACACTGAGCAGTGCAGAGCAATATAACACGCTGAGCAGAGCAACATAACATGCTGAGCAGTGCAGAGCAATATAACACGCTGAGCAGTGCAGAGCAATACAACACTCTGAGCAATGCAATATAACACGCTGAGCAGTGCAATATAACACGCTGAGCAGTGCAGAGCAATATAACACGCTGAGCAGAGCAATATAACATGCAGAGATGTGCAGTGCAATATAACACGCTGAGCAGAGCAATATAACATGCAGAGCAGTGCAGTGCAATATAACACGCTGAGCAGAGCAATATAACACGCTGAGCAGAGCAATACAACATGCTGAGCAGAGCAATATCATGCTGAGCAGAGCAATATAACATGCTGAGCAGAGCAGAGCAGTAAATCACACGGAGCAGTGCAGAGAAATAACATGCTGAGCAGTGCAATATAACACGCTGAGCAGTGCAGAGCAATATAACACGCTGAGCAGTGCAGAGCAATAAAACACGCTGAGTAGAGCAAAATAACAAGCTGGGCAGAGCAACATAACATGCTGAGCAGTGCAGAGCAATATAACACGCTGAGCAGTGCAGAGCAATACAACACGCTGAGCAGTGCAATATAACACGCTGAGCAGTGCAGTGCAATATAACACGCTGAGCAGTGCAGAGCAATATAACACGCTGAGCAGTGCAGAGCAATATAACCCGCTGAGCAGTGCAGAGCAACATAACACGCAGAGCAGTGCAGAGAAATTTAACACGCAGAGCAGTGCAGAGCAATAACACACTGAGCAGAGCAATATAACACGCTGAGCAGTGCAGAGCAATATAACACGCAGAGCAGTGCAGAGCAATTTAACACGCTGAGCAATATAACATGCTGAGCAGAGCAATATAACACGCTGAGTAGAGCAATATAACACGCTGAGCAGTGCAGAGCAGTAAAACACACGGAGCAGTGCAGAGAAATAACATGCTGAGCAGTGCAGTGCAATATAACCCGCTGAGCAGTGCAGAGCAATATAACACGCTGAGCAGTGCAGAGCAATATAACACGCTGAGTAGAGCAATATAACACGCTGAGCAGTGCAGAGAAATAACATGCTGAACAGTGCAGAGTAATATAACACGCTGAGCAATGCAATATACCACGCAGAGCAATACAACATGCAGAGCAGTGCAGGGCAACATAACACGCAGAGCAGTGCAGAGCAACATAACACGCAGAGCAGTGCAATATAACACGCTGAGCATTGCAGAGCAATATAACACACTGAGCAGTGCAGAGCAATACAAAACGCTGAGTAGAGCAATATAACACACAAAGCAGTGCAGAGCAATATGACACGCAGAGCAGTGCAGAGCAATATAACACGCTGAGCAGTGCAATATAACACGCTGAGCAGTGCAGAGCAATAACACACTGAGCAGAGCAATATAACACGCTGAGCAGTGCAGAGCAATATAACACGCTGAGCAGTGCAGAGCAATATAAAACGCTGAGCAGTGCAGAGCAATATAACACGCTGAGCAGTGCAGAGCAATATAACACGCTGAGCAATGCAGAGCAATATAACACTGAGCAGAGCAATACAACACGCTGAGTAGTTCAGAGCAATATAACACGCTGAGAAGTGCAGAGCAATATAACACGCTGAGCAGTGCAGAGCAATACAACACTCTGAGCAGTGCAATATAACACGCTGAGTAGTGCAGTGCAATATAACACGCTGAGCAGTGCAGAGCAATATAACACGCTGAGCAGAGCAATATAACATGCAGAGCAATGCAGTGCAATATAACACGCTGAGCAGAGCAATATAACATGCAGAGCAGTGCAGTGCAATATAACACGCTGAGCTGAGCAATACAACATGCTGAGCAGAGCAATATAACATGCTGAGCAGAGCAATATAACATGCTGAGCAGAGCAGAGCAGTAAATCACACGGAGCAGTGCAGAGAAATAACATGCTGAACAGTGCAATATAACACGCTGAGCAGTGCAGAGCAATATAACACGCTGAGCAGTGCAGAGCAATATAAAACACGCTGAGCAGTGCAGAGCAATACAACACGCTGAGCAGTGCAGAGCAATATAACACGCTGAGCAGTGCAGAGCAATATAACCCGCTGTGTAGTGCAGAGCAATATAACATGCAGAGCAGTGCAAGGCAAATAACACGCAGAGCAGTGCAGAGCAATATAACATAATGAGCAGTGCAGAGCAATATAACACGCTGAGAAGTGCAGAGCAATATAACACGCTGAGCAGTGCAGAGCAATATAACACGCTGAGCAGAGCAATTTAAAACGCTAAGCAGTGCAGAGCAATATAAAACGCTGAGCAATGCAGAGCAATATAACACGCTGAGCAGAGCAATATAACACTGGGCAGTGCAGAGCAGTAAAACACACGGAGCAGTGCAGAGAAATAACATGCTGAGCAGTGCAATGCAATATAACACGCTGAGCAGTGCAGAGCAATATAACATGCTGAGCAGAGCAATATACCACGCTGAGCAGTGCAGAGCAATACAACACTGAGCAGTGCAGAGCAATATAACACGCAGAGCAGAGCAGTAAAACACACTGAGCAGTGCAGAGCAATATAACACGCTGAGCAGTGCAGAGCAATATAACACGCAGAGCAGTGCAGAGCAATATAACACGATGAGCAGTGCAGAGCAATATAACACGCTGAGCAGTGAAGAGAAATATAACACGCTGAGCAGAGCAATATAACACGCAGAGCAGTGCAGAGCAAAGTAACATTCTGAGCAGTGCAGAGCAATATAACACGCTAAGTAGAGCAATATAACACGCTGAGCAGTGCAGAACAATATAACACGCTGAGCAGTGCTGAGCAATATAACACGCTGAGCAGTGCAGAGCAATATAACACTCTGAGCAGAGCAATACAACACGCTGAGTAGTTCAGAGCAACACAACACGCTGAGTAGTTCAGAGCAACATAACATGCAGAGCAGTGCAGCGCAATATAACACGCTGAGCAGTGCAGAGCAATATAACACGCTGAGCAGTGCAGAGAAATATAACACGCTGAGCAGTGCAGAGCAATATAACACGCTGAGCAATGCAGAGCAATATAACACTGAGCAGAGCAATACAACACGCTGAGTAGTTCAGAGCAATACAACACGCTGAGTAGTTCAGAGCAATATAACATGCTGAGCAGTGCAGAGCAGTAAAACACACGGAGCAGTGCAGAGAAATAACATGCTGAGCAGTGCAGTGCAATATAACACGCTGAGCAGTGCAGAGCAATATAACACGCTGAGCAGTGCAGAGCGATATAACACGCTGAGCAGTGCAGAGCAATATAACACACTGGGTAGAGCAATATAACACGCTGAGCAGTGCAGAGCAATATAACACGCTGAGCAGAGCAATATAACACGCTGAGCAGAGCAATATAACACGCTGAGCAGTGCAGAGCAATACAACACTGAGCAGTGCAGAGCAATATAACACGCTGAGTAGTGCAGAGCAATATAACACGCTGAGCAGTGCAGAGCAGTAAAATACACTGAGCAGTGCAGAGCAATACAACACTCTGAGCAATGCAATATAACACGCTGAGCAGTGCAGTGCAATATAACACGCTGAGCAGTGCAGAGCAATATAACACGCTGAGCAGAGCAATATAACATGCAGAGATGTGCAGTGCAATATAACACGCTGAGCAGAGCAATATAACATGCAGAGCAGTGCAGTGCAATATAACACGCTGAGCAGAGCAATATAACACGCTGAGCAGAGCAATATAACACGCTGAGCAGAGCAATACAACATGCTGAGCAGAGCAATATCATGCTGAGCAGAGCAATATAACATGCTGAGCAGAGCAGAGCAGTAAATCACACGGAGCAGTGCAGAGAAATAACATGCTGAGCAGTGCAATATAACACGCTGAGCAGTGCAGAGCAATATAACACGCTGAGCAGTGCAGAGCAATAAAACACGCTGAGTAGAGCAAAATAACAAGCTGGGCAGAGCAATATAACATGCTGAGCAGTGCAGAGCAATATAACACGCTGAGCAGTGCAGAGCAATACAACACGCTGAGCAGTGCAATATAACACGCTGAGCAGTGCAGTGCAATATAACACGCTGAGCAGTGCAGAGCAATATAACACGCTGAGCAGTGCAGAGCAGTAAAATACACTGAGCAGTGCAGAGCAATATAACACGCTGAGCAGAGCAACATAACATGCTGAGCAGTGCAGAGCAATATAACACGCTGAGCAGTGCAGAGCAATACAACACTCTGAGCAATGCAATATAACACGCTGAGCAGTGCAATATAACACGCTGAGCAGTGCAGAGCAATATAACACGCTGAGCAGAGCAATATAACATGCAGAGATGTGCAGTGCAATATAACACGCTGAGCAGAGCAATATAACATGCAGAGCAGTGCAGTGCAATATAACACGCTGAGCAGAGCAATATAACACGCTGAGCAGAGCAATACAACATGCTGAGCAGAGCAATATCATGCTGAGCAGAGCAATATAACATGCTGAGCAGAGCAGAGCAGTAAATCACACGGAGCAGTGCAGAGAAATAACATGCTGAGCAGTGCAATATAACACGCTGAGCAGTGCAGAGCAATATAACACGCTGAGCAGTGCAGAGCAATAAAACACGCTGAGTAGAGCAAAATAACAAGCTGGGCAGAGCAACATAACATGCTGAGCAGTGCAGAGCAATATAACACGCTGAGCAGTGCAGAGCAATACAACACGCTGAGCAGTGCAATATAACACGCTGAGCAGTGCAGTGCAATATAACACGCTGAGCAGTGCAGAGCAATATAACACGCTGAGCAGTGCAGAGCAATATAACCCGCTGAGCAGTGCAGAGCAACATAACACGCAGAGCAGTGCAGAGAAATTTAACACGCAGAGCAGTGCAGAGCAATAACACACTGAGCAGAGCAATATAACACGCTGAGCAGTGCAGAGCAATATAACACGCAGAGCAGTGCAGAGCAATTTAACACGCTGAGCAATATAACATGCTGAGCAGAGCAATATAACACGCTGAGTAGAGCAATATAACACGCTGAGCAGTGCAGAGCAGTAAAACACACGGAGCAGTGCAGAGAAATAACATGCTGAGCAGTGCAGTGCAATATAACCCGCTGAGCAGTGCAGAGCAATATAACACGCTGAGCAGTGCAGAGCAATATAACACGCTGAGTAGAGCAATATAACACGCTGAGCAGTGCAGAGAAATAACATGCTGAACAGTGCAGAGTAATATAACACGCTGAGCAATGCAATATACCACGCAGAGCAATACAACATGCAGAGCAGTGCAGGGCAACATAACACGCAGAGCAGTGCAGAGCAACATAACACGCAGAGCAGTGCAATATAACACGCTGAGCATTGCAGAGCAATATAACACACTGAGCAGTGCAGAGCAATACAAAACGCTGAGTAGAGCAATATAACACACAAAGCAGTGCAGAGCAATATGACACGCAGAGCAGTGCAGAGCAATATAACACGCTGAGCAGTGCAATATAACACGCTGAGCAGTGCAGAGCAATAACACACTGAGCAGAGCAATATAACACGCTGAGCAGTGCAGAGCAATATAACACGCTGAGCAGTGCAGAGCAATATAAAACGCTGAGCAGTGCAGAGCAATATAACACGCTGAGCAGTGCAGAGCAATATAACACGCTGAGCAATGCAGAGCAATATAACACTGAGCAGAGCAATACAACACGCTGAGTAGTTCAGAGCAATATAACACGCTGAGAAGTGCAGAGCAATATAACACGCTGAGCAGTGCAGAGCAATACAACACTCTGAGCAGTGCAATATAACACGCTGAGTAGTGCAGTGCAATATAACACGCTGAGCAGTGCAGAGCAATATAACACGCTGAGCAGAGCAATATAACATGCAGAGCAATGCAGTGCAATATAACACGCTGAGCAGAGCAATATAACATGCAGAGCAGTGCAGTGCAATATAACACGCTGAGCTGAGCAATACAACATGCTGAGCAGAGCAATATAACATGCTGAGCAGAGCAATATAACATGCTGAGCAGAGCAGAGCAGTAAATCACACGGAGCAGTGCAGAGAAATAACATGCTGAACAGTGCAATATAACACGCTGAGCAGTGCAGAGCAATATAACACGCTGAGCAGTGCAGAGCAATATAAAACACGCTGAGCAGTGCAGAGCAATACAACACGCTGAGCAGTGCAGAGCAATATAACACGCTGAGCAGTGCAGAGCAATATAACCCGCTGTGTAGTGCAGAGCAATATAACATGCAGAGCAGTGCAAGGCAAATAACACGCAGAGCAGTGCAGAGCAATATAACATAATGAGCAGTGCAGAGCAATATAACACGCTGAGAAGTGCAAAGCAATAACACACTGAGTAGTGCAATATACCACGCAGAGCAGTACAGAGCAATATAATACACTGAGCAGTGCAGAGCAATATCACACGCTGAGTAGAGCAATATAACACACTGAGCAGTGCAGAGCAATACAACACGATGAGCAGAGCAATATACCACGCAGAGCAGTGCAGAGCAATGTAACGTGCAGAGCAGTGCAGGGCAACATAACACGCAGAGCAGAGCAATATAACATGCTGAGCAGTGCAGAGCAATATAACACGCTGAGCAGTGCAGAGCAATATAACACGCTGAGCAGTGCAGAGCAATATAACACGCTGAGCAGTGCAGAGCAGTAAAACACACTGACCAGTGCAGAGCAATATAACACGCTGAGCAATGCAATATACCACGCAGAGCAATATAACACGCTGAGCAGTGCAGGGCAACATAACATGCAGAGCACTACAGAGCAACATAACACGCAGAGCAGAGCAATATAACACGCTGAGCAGTGCAGAGCAACATAACACGCTGAGCAGAGCAACATAACATGCTGAGCAGTGCAGAGCAACATAACATGCTGAGCAGTGCAGAGCAACATAACACGCTGAGCAGTGCAGAGCAATATAACACACTGAGCAGTGCAATATAACACGCAGAGCAGAGCAGTAAAACACACTGACCAGTGCAGAGCAATATAACACGCTGAGCAATGCAATATACCACGCAGAGCAATATAACACGCTGAGCAGTGCAGGGCAACATAACACGCAGAGCACTGCAGAGCAACATAACACGCAGAGCAGAGCAATATAACACGCTGAGCAGTGCAGAGCAATATAACACGCAAAGCAGAGCAATATAACACTGAGCAGTGCAGAGCAGTAAAACACACGGAGCAGTGCAGAGCAGTAAAACACACGGAGCAGTGCAGAGAAATAACATGCTGAGCAGTGCAATATAACACGCTGAGCAGTGCAGAGCAATAGAACACACTGAGCAGTGCAGAGCAAAATAACACGCTGAGCAGAGCAATTTAACACGCTAAGCAGTGCAGAGCAATATAACACGCTGAGCAGTGCAGAGCAGTAAAACACACGGAGCAGTGCAGAGAAATAACACGCTGAGCAGTGCAGAGCAATATAACATGCTGAGCAGAGCAATATAACATGCTGAGCAGTGCAGAGCAATACAACACTGAGCAGTGCAGAGCAATATAACACGCTGAGCAGTGCATAGCAATATAACACGCTGAGCAGTGCAGAGCAATATAACACGCAGAGCAGTAAAACACACTGAGCAGTGCAGAGCAATATAACACGCTGAGCAGTGCAGAGCAATATAACACGCAGAGCAGTGCAGAGCAATATAACACGATGAGCAGTGCAGAGCAATATAACACGCTGAGCAGTGAAGAGAAATATAACATGCTGAGCAGAGCAATATAACACGCAGAGCAGTGCAGAGCAATATAACATGCTGAGCAGTGCAGAGCAATATAACACGCTAAGTAGAGCAATATAACACGCTGAGCAGTGCAGAGCAATATAACACGCTGAGCAGTGCAGAGCAATACAACACTCTGAGCAGTTCAATATAACACGCTGAGCAGTGCAGTGCAATATAACACGCTGAGCAGTGCAGTGCAATATAACACGCTGAGCAGTGCAGTGCAATATAACACGCTGAGTAGTGCAGTGCAATATAACACGCTGAGCAGTGCAGAGCAATATAACACGCTGAGCAGAGCAATATAACATGCAGAGCAATGCAGTGCAATATAACACGCTGAGCAGAGCAATATAACATGCAGAGCAGTGCAGTGCAATATAACACGCTGAGCTGAGCAATACAACATGCTGAGCAGAGCAATATAACATGCTGAGCAGAGCAATATAACATGCTGAGCAGAGCAGAGCAGTAAATCACACGGAGCAGTGCAGAGAAATAACATGCTGAACAGTGCAATATAACACGCTGAGCAGTGCAGAGCAATATAACACGCTGAGCAGTGCAGAGCAATATAAAACACGCTGAGCAGTGCAGAGCAATACAACACGCTGAGCAGTGCAGAGCAATATAACACGCTGAGCAGTGCAGAGCAATATAACCCGCTGTGTAGTGCAGAGCAATATAACATGCAGAGCAGTGCAAGGCAAATAACACGCAGAGCAGTGCAGAGCAATATAACATAATGAGCAGTGCAGAGCAATATAACACGCTGAGAAGTGCAAAGCAATAACACACTGAGTAGTGCAATATACCACGCAGAGCAGTACAGAGCAATATAATACACTGAGCAGTGCAGAGCAATATCACACGCTGAGTAGAGCAATATAACACACTGAGCAGTGCAGAGCAATACAACACGATGAGCAGAGCAATATACCACGCAGAGCAGTGCAGAGCAATGTAACGTGCAGAGCAGTGCAGGGCAACATAACACGCAGAGCAGAGCAATATAACATGCTGAGCAGTGCAGAGCAATATAACACGCTGAGCAGTGCAGAGCAATATAACACGCTGAGCAGTGCAGAGCAATATAACACGCTGAGCAGTGCAGAGCAGTAAAACACACTGACCAGTGCAGAGCAATATAACACGCTGAGCAATGCAATATACCACGCAGAGCAATATAACACGCTGAGCAGTGCAGGGCAACATAACATGCAGAGCACTACAGAGCAACATAACACGCAGAGCAGAGCAATATAACACGCTGAGCAGTGCAGAGCAACATAACACGCTGAGCAGAGCAACATAACATGCTGAGCAGTGCAGAGCAACATAACATGCTGAGCAGTGCAGAGCAACATAACACGCTGAGCAGTGCAGAGCAATATAACACACTGAGCAGTGCAATATAACACGCAGAGCAGAGCAGTAAAACACACTGACCAGTGCAGAGCAATATAACACGCTGAGCAATGCAATATACCACGCAGAGCAATATAACACGCTGAGCAGTGCAGGGCAACATAACACGCAGAGCACTGCAGAGCAACATAACACGCAGAGCAGAGCAATATAACACGCTGAGCAGTGCAGAGCAATATAACACGCAAAGCAGAGCAATATAACACTGAGCAGTGCAGAGCAGTAAAACACACGGAGCAGTGCAGAGCAGTAAAACACACGGAGCAGTGCAGAGAAATAACATGCTGAGCAGTGCAATATAACACGCTGAGCAGTGCAGAGCAATAGAACACACTGAGCAGTGCAGAGCAAAATAACACGCTGAGCAGAGCAATTTAACACGCTAAGCAGTGCAGAGCAATATAACACGCTGAGCAGTGCAGAGCAGTAAAACACACGGAGCAGTGCAGAGAAATAACACGCTGAGCAGTGCAGAGCAATATAACATGCTGAGCAGAGCAATATAACATGCTGAGCAGTGCAGAGCAATACAACACTGAGCAGTGCAGAGCAATATAACACGCTGAGCAGTGCATAGCAATATAACACGCTGAGCAGTGCAGAGCAATATAACACGCAGAGCAGTAAAACACACTGAGCAGTGCAGAGCAATATAACACGCTGAGCAGTGCAGAGCAATATAACACGCAGAGCAGTGCAGAGCAATATAACACGATGAGCAGTGCAGAGCAATATAACACGCTGAGCAGTGAAGAGAAATATAACATGCTGAGCAGAGCAATATAACACGCAGAGCAGTGCAGAGCAATATAACATGCTGAGCAGTGCAGAGCAATATAACACGCTAAGTAGAGCAATATAACACGCTGAGCAGTGCAGAGCAATATAACACGCTGAGCAGTGCAGAGCAATACAACACTCTGAGCAGTTCAATATAACACGCTGAGCAGTGCAGTGCAATATAACACGCTGAGCAGTGCAGAGCAATATAACACGCTGAGCAGAGCAATATAACATGCAGAGCAGTGCAGTGCAATATAACATGCAGAGCAGTGCAGTGCAATAGAACACGCTGAGCAGAGCAATATAACACGCTGAGCAGAGCAATATAACATGCAGAGCAGTGCAGTGCAATATAACACGCTGAGCAGAGCAATACAACATGCTGAGCAGAGCAATATAACATGCTGAGCAGAGCAATATAACATGCTGAGCAGAGCAGAGCAGTAAATCACACGGAGCAGTGCAGAGAAATAACATGCTGAGCAGTGCAATATAACACGCTGAGCAGTGCAGAGCAATATAACACGCTGAGCAGTGCAGAGCAATATAACACGCTGAGTAGAGCAATATAACACGCTGAGCAGAGCAACATAACATGCTGAGCAGTGCAGAGCAATATAACACGCTGAGCAGTGCAGAGCAATACAACACGCTGAGCAGTGCAATATAACACGCTGAGCAGTGCAGTGCAATATAACACGCTGAGCAGTGCAGAGCAATATAACACGCTGAGCAGTGCAGAGCAATATAACCCGCTGAGCAGTGCAGAGCAACATAACACGCAGAGCAGTGCAGAGAAATATAAGACGCAGAGCAGTGCAGAGCAATAACACACTGAGCAGAGCAATATAACACGCTGAGCAGTGCAGAGCAATATAACACGCAGAGCAGTGCAGAGCAATTTAACACGCTGAGCAATATAACATGCTCAGCAGAGCAATATAACACGCTGAGCAGAGCAATATAACACGCTGAGCAGTGCAGAGCAGTAAAACACACGGAGCAGTGCAGAGAAATAACATGCTGAGCAGTGCAGTGCAATATAACCCGCTGAGCAGTGCAGAGCAATATAACACACTGAGCAGTGCAGAGCAATATAACACGCTGAGTAGAGCAATATAACACGCTGAGCAGTGCAGAGAAATAACATGCTGAACAGTGCAGAGTAATATAACACGCTGAGCAATGCAATATACCACGCAGAGCAATACAACATGCAGAGCAGTGCAGGGCAACATAACACGCAGAGCAGTGCAGAGCTACATAACACGCAGAGCAGTGCAATATAACACGCTGAGCATTGCAGAGCAATATAACACACTGAGCAGTGCAGAGCAATACAAAACGCTGAGTAGAGCAATATAACACACAAAGCAGTGCAGAGCAATATGACACGCAGAGCAGTGCAGAGCAATATAAGACGCTGAGCAGTGCAATATAACACGCTGAGCAGTGCAGAGCAATAACACACTGAGCAGAGCAATATAACACGCTGAGCAGTGCAGAGCAATAGAACACGCTGAGCAGTGCAGAGCAATATAACACGCTGAGCAGTGCAGAGCAATATAACACGCTGAGCAGTGCAGAACAATATAACACGCTGAGCAATGCAGAGCAATATAACACTGAGCAGAGCAATACAACACGCTGAGTAGTTCAGAGCAATATAACATGCTGAGCAGTGCAGAGCAATATAACACGCTGAGCAGTGCAGAGCAAAACAACACTCTGAGCAGTGCAATATAACACGCTGAGTAGTGCAGTGCAATATAACACGCTGAGCAGTGCAGAGCAATATAACACGCTGAGCAGAGCAATATAACATGCAGAGCAGTGCAGTGCAATATAACACGCTGAGCAGAGCAATATAACATGCAGAGCAGTGCAGTGCAATATAACACGCTGAGCTGAGCAATACAACATGCTGAGCAGAGCAATATAACATGCTGAGCAGAGCAATATAACATGCTGAGCAGAGCAATATAACATGCTGAGCAGAGCAGAGCAGTAAATCACACGGAGCAGTGCAGAGAAATAACATGCTGAACAGTGCAATATAACACGCTGAGCAGTGCAGAGCAATATAACACGCTGAGTAGAGCAATATAACATGCTGAGCAGAGCAACATAACATGCTGAGCAGTGCAGAGCAATATAACACGCTGAGCAGTGCAGAGCAATACAACACGCTGAGCAGTGCAATATAACACGCTGAGCAGTGCAGAGCAATACAACACGCTGAGCAGTGCAGAGCAATATAACACGCTGAGCAGTGCAGAGCAATATAACCCGCTGTGTAGTGCAGAGCAATATAACATGCAGAGCAGTGCAAGGCAACATAACACGCAGAGCAGTGCAGAGCAATATAACATAATGAGCAGTGCAGAGCAATATAACACGCTGAGAAGTGCAAAGCAATAACACACTGAGTAGTGCAATATACCACGCAGAGCAGTGCAGAGCAATATAATACACTGAGCAGTGCAGAGCAATATCACACGCTGAGTAGAGCAATATAACACACTGAGCAGTGCAGAGCAATACAACACGATGAGCAGAGCAATATACCACGCAGAGCAGTGCAGAGCAATGTAACGTGCAGAGCAGTGCAGGGCAACATAACACGCAGAGCAGTGCAGAGCAATATAACATGCTGAGCAGTGCAGAGCAACATAACACACTGAGCAGTGCAATATACCACACAGAGCAGTGCAGGGCAACATAACACGCTGAGCAGTGCAGAGAAATATAACACGCTGGGCAGTGCAGAGCAATATAACACGCAGAGCAGAGCAATATAACACGCTGAGCAGAGCAATATAACATGCTGAGTAGTGCAGAGCAGTAAAACACACGGAGCAGTGCAGAGAAATAACATGCTGAGCAGTGCAATGCAATATAACACGCTGAGCAGTGCAATATAACACGCTGAGCAGTGCAGAGCAATATAACACGCCGAGTAGAGCAATATAACACGCTGAGCAGAGCAACATAACACGCAAAGCAGTGCAGAGAAATATAACACGCTGGGCAGTGCAGAGCAATATAACATGCAGAGCAGTGCAGAGCAATATAACACGCTGAGCAGAGCAATATAACACGCTGAGCAGAGCAATATAACATGCTGAACAGTGCAGAGCAGTAAAACACACGGAGCAGTGCAGAGAAATAACATGCTGAGCAGTGCAATATAACACGCTGAGCAGTGCAGAGCAATATAACACGCTGAGTAGAGCAATATAATACGCTGAGCAGAGCAACATAACATGCTGAGCAGTGCAGAGCAATACAACACGCTGAGCAGAGCAATATAACACGCTGAGCAGTGCAGAGAAATAACATGCTGAGCAGTGCAGAGCAATATAACACGCTGAGCAGTGCAGTGCAATATAACACGCTGAGCAGTGCAGATCAATATAACACGCTGAACAGTGCAGAGCAATATAACACGCTGAACAGTGCAGAGCAATATAGCACGCTGAGTAGAGCAATATAACACGCAGAGCAGAGCAGTAAAACACACGGAGCAGTGCAGAGAAATAACATGCTGAGCAGTGCAGAGCAACATAACACGCTGAGCAGTGCAGAGCAATATAACACGCTGAGCAGTGCAGAGCAATATAACACGCTGAGCAATGCAGAGCAATATAACACGCTGAGTAGAGCAATATAACACGCTGAGCAGTGCAGAGCAATATAACACGCTGAGCAGTGCAGAGTAATATAACACGCTGAGCAGTGCAAGGCAACATAACACGCTGAACAGTGCAGAGCAATATAACACGCTGAACAGTGCAGAGCAATATAACACGCTGAACAGTGCAGAGCAATATAACACGCTGAGTAGAGCAATATAACACGCAGAGCAGAGCAGTAAAACACACGGAGCAGTGCAGAGAAATAACATGCTGAGCAGTGCAGAGCGATATAACACGCTGAGCAGTGCAGAGCAATATAACACGCTGAGCAGTGCAGAGCAATATAACACGCTGAGCAATGCAGAGCAATATAACACGCTGAGCAGTGCAGAGCAATATAACACGCTGAGTAGAGCAATATAACACGCTGAGCAGTGCAGAGCAATATAACACGCTGAGCAGTGCAAGGCAACATAACACGCTGAACAGTGCAGAGCAATATAACACGCTGATCAGTGCAGAGCAATATAACACACTGAGCAGTGCAGAGCAATATAATATGCTGAGCAGTGCAGAGCAATATAACATGCAGAGCAGTGAAGAGAAATAACACGCTAAGCAGTGCAAAGCAAAATAACACGCTGAGCAGTGCAGAGCAAAATAACACGCTGAGCAGTGCAGAGCAATATAACATGCTGAGCAGTGCAGAGCAATATAACATGCTGAGCAGTGCAATATAACACGCTGAGCAGTGCAGAGCAATATAACACGCTGAGCAGTGCAGAGCAATATAACACGCTGAGCAGTGGAGAGCAGTAAAACACACGGAGCAGTGCAGAGAAATAACATGCTGAGCAGTGCAGAGCAATATAACACGCTGAGCAGTGCAGAGCAATACAACACGCTGAGCAGTGCAGAGCAATATAACATGCTGAGCAGTGCAGAGCAATATAACACGCTGAGCAGTGCAGAGCAATATAACACGCTGAGCAGTGCAGAGCAATATAACACGCTGAGCAGAGCAATATAACATGCTGAGCAGTGCAGAGCAATATAACACGCTGAGCAGAGCAACTATCTGCCCCCTCCCTGTGTGTTACCCCTGTCTCTCTCACTATCTGCCCCCTCCCTGTGTATTACCCCTGTCTCTCTCACTATCTGCCCCCTCCCTGTGTATTACACCTCTGTCTCTCTCACTATCTGCCCCCTCCCTGTGTATTACCCCTCTGTCTCTCTCACTATCTGCCCCCTCCCTGTGTATTACACCTCTGTCTCTCACTATCTGCCCCCTCCCTGTGTATTACCCGTCTCTCTCACTATCTGCCCCCTCCCTGTGTATTACCCCTGTCTCTCTCACTATCTGCCCCTTCCCTGTATTACCCCTCTGTCTCTCCCACTATCTGCCTCCTCAGTGTATTACCCCTGTCTCTCTCACTATCTGCCCCATCACTGTGTTAACCCCTCTGTCTCTCACTATCTGCCCCTTCCCTGTATTACCCCTCTGTCTCTCTCACTATCTGCCCCTCCCTGTGTATTACACCTCTGTCTCTCACTATCTGCCCTCTCCCTGTGTATTACCCCTGTCTCTCTCACTATCTGCCCCCTCCCTGTGTATTACACCTCTGTCTCTCTCACTATCTGCCCCCTCCCTGTGTATTACCCCTGTCTCTCTCACTATCTGCCCCCTCCCTGTGTATTACCCGTCTCTCTCACTATCTGCCCCTTCCCTGTATTACCCCTGTCTCTCTCACTATCTGCCCCCTCCCTGTGTATTACCCCTGTCTCTCTCACTATCTGCCCCCTCCCTGTGTATTACACCTCTGTCTCTCACTATCTACCCCCTCCCTGTGTATTACCCGTCTCTCTCACTATCTGCCCCCTCACTGTGTTAACCTCTCTGTCTCTCACTATCTGCCCCCTCCCTGTGTATTACCCCTGTCTCTCTCACTATCTGCCCCCTCCCTGTGTATTACACCTCTGTCTCTCTCACTATATGCCCCTTCCCTGTATTACCCCTCTGTCTCTCTCACTATCTGCCCCCTCCCTGTGTATTACACCTCTGTCTCTCACTATCTGCCCCCTCCCTCTGTGTTACCCGTCTCTCTCACTATCTGCCCCCTCCCTGTGTATTACCCCTGTCTCTCTCACTATCTGCCCCCTCCCTGTGTATTACCCCTCTGTCTCTCACTATCTGCCCCCTCCCTGTGTGTTACCCGTCTCTCTCACTATCTGCCCCCTCCCTGTGTATTACCCCTGTCTCTCTCACTATCTGCCCCCTCCCTGTGTATTACCCCTGTCTCTCTCACTATCTGCCCCCTCCCTGTGTATTACACCTCTGTCTCTCTCACTATCTGCCCCCTCCCTGTGTATTACACCTGTCTCTCTCACTATCTGCCCCTTCCCTGTGTGTTACCCCTCTGTCTCTCTCACTATCTGCCCCCTCCCTGTGTATTACACCTCTGTCTCTCACTATCTGCCCCCTCCCTGTGTGTTACCCGTCTCTCTCACTATCTGCCCCCTCCCTGTGTATTACCCCTGTCTCTCTCACTATCTGCCCCCTCCCTGTGTATTACACCTGTCTCTCTCACTATCTGCCCCTTCCCTGTGTGTTACCCCTCTGTCTCTCTCACTATCTGCCCCCTCCCTGTGTATTACACCTCTGTCTCTCACTATCTGCCCCCTCCCTGTGTGTTACCCGTCTCTCTCACTATCTGCCCCCTCCCTGTGTATTACCCCTGTCTCTCTCACTATCTGCCCCCTCCCTGTGTATTACCCCTGTCTCTCTCACTATCTGCCCCCTCCCTGTGTATTACACCTCTGTCTCTCACTATCTACCCCCTCCCTGTGTATTACCCGTCTCTCTCACTATCTGCCCCCTCACTGTGTTAACCTCTCTGTCTCTCACTATCTGCCCCCTCCCTGTGTATTACCCCTGTCTCTCTCACTATCTGCCCCCTCCCTGTGTATTACACCTCTGTCTCTCTCACTATATGCCCCTTCCCTGTATTACCCCTCTGTCTCTCTCACTATCTGCCCCCTCCCTGTGTATTACACCTCTGTCTCTCACTATCTGCCCCCTCCCTCTGTGTTACCCGTCTCTCTCACTATCTGCCCCCTCCCTGTGTATTACCCCTGTCTCTCTCACTATCTGCCCCCTCCCTGTGTATTACCCCTCTGTCTCTCACTATCTGCCCCCTCCCTGTGTGTTACCCGTCTCTCTCACTATCTGCCCCCTCCCTGTGTATTACCCCTGTCTCTCTCACTATCTGCCCCCTCCCTGTGTATTACCCCTGTCTCTCTCACTATCTGCCCCCTCCCTGTGTATTACACCTCTGTCTCTCTCACTATCTGCCCCCTCCCTGTGTATTACACCTGTCTCTCTCACTATCTGCCCCTTCCCTGTGTGTTACCCCTCTGTCTCTCTCACTATCTGCCCCCTCCCTGTGTATTACACCTCTGTCTCTCACTATCTGCCCCCTCCCTGTGTGTTACCCGTCTCTCTCACTATCTGCCCCCTCCCTGTGTATTACCCCTGTCTCTCTCACTATCTGCCCCCTCCCTGTGTATTACACCTGTCTCTCTCACTATCTGCCCCTTCCCTGTGTGTTACCCCTCTGTCTCTCTCACTATCTGCCCCCTCCCTGTGTATTACACCTCTGTCTCTCACTATCTGCCCCCTCCCTGTGTATTACCCGTCTCTCTCACTATCTGCCCCCTCCCTGTGTATTACCCCTGTCTCTCTCACTATCTGCCCCCTCCCTGTGTATTACCCCTGTTTCTCTCACTATCTGCCCCCTCCCTGTGTATTACACCTCTGTCTCTCACTATCTGTGTATTACCCATTGCTCCCCCATGTGACGCCATTTACGTGCGTCGGCGTGTGTGTGTGTGTGGGGGGATGTCTCCATAGCGACGCTGTGCTTCGGTGACGTAGGGAGGGGGCGGGTGTAATGCGAGCCGGGTGGGCGGGGCCAGAAGGGAGCGCGAGGCAGAGCCCTGGGGGGAGCAGAGAGGAGCCGGGCACCGAGCAGAGAGCAGCGCGAGACAGCGCGCGCCGGGACTCACGGCACAGCAGCGCGCGCCGGGACACTCCGCACAGCACCGGGATTCCAGCCAGCGCGCGCCGCCGGGAGTCAGCGCCGGGAGTCAGCGCCGGGAGACCCCGGGAGTCAGCGCCCTGCCCCGGGAGAGACATGAAAACTCCGGCCGAGCCAGGTAACACACACGCAACGAGTGCACAAAGTGACACACACACGCAACTAGTGCACAAAGTGACACACACACACGCAACTAGTGCACAAAGTGACACACACACGCAACGAGTGCACAAAGTGACACACACAACTAGTGCACAAAGTGACACACACACACGCAACGAGTGCACAAAGTGACACACACACGCAACGAGTGCACAAAGTGACACACACACGCAACGAGTGCACAAAGTGACACACACACGCAACGAGTGCACAAAGTGACACACACACGCAACGAGTGCACAAAGTGACACACACACACGCAACTAGTGCACAAAGTGACACACACACACGCAACTAGTGCACAAAGTGACACACACACGCAACGAGTGCACAAAGTGACACACACACGCAACTAGTGCACAAAGTGACACACACACACGCAACTAGTGCACAAAGTGACACACACACGCAACTAGTGCACAAAGTGACACACACACGCAACTAGTGCACAAAGTGACACACACGCAACGAGTGCACAAAGTGACACACACACGCAACGAGTGCACAAAGTGACACACACGCAACTAGTACACAAAGTGACACACACACGCAACTAGTACACAAAGTGACACACACACGCAACTAGTGCACAAAGTGACACACACGCAACTAGTGCACAAAGTGACACACACACGCAACGAGTGCACAAAGTGACACACACACGCAACTAGTGCACAAAGTGACACACACACACACACGCAACTAGTGCACAAAGTGACACACACACGCAACTAGTACACAAAGTGACACACACACGCAACTAGTGCACAAAGTGACACACACGCAACTAGTGCACAAAGTGACACACACACGCAACTAGTGCACAAAGTGACACACACACGCAACTAGTGCACAAAGTGACACACACACACGCAACTAGTGCACAAAGTGACACACACACACGCAACTAGTGCACAAAGTGACACACACACGCAACTAGTGCACAAAGTGACACACACGCAACGAGTGCACAAAGTGACACACACGCAACTAGTACACAAAGTGACACACACACACACACGCAACTAGTACACAAAGTGACACACACACGCAACGAGTGCACAAAGTGACACACACACGCAACTAGTGCACAAAGTGACACACACACGCAACTAGTGCACAAAGTGACACACACACGCAACTAGTGCACAAAGTGACACATACGCAACTAGTGCACAAAGTGACACACACACGCAACTAGTGCACAAAGTGACACACACGCAACTAGTGCACAAAGTGACACACACACGCAACTAGTGCACAAAGTGACACACACACGCAACTAGTGCACAAAGTGACACACACGCAACTAGTCCACAAAGTGACACACACACGCAACTAGTGCACAAAGTGACACACACACGCAACTAGTGCACAAAGTGAAACACACACGCAACTAGTGCACAAAGTGACACACACGCAACTAGTGATTAAGTGACACACAACTAGTGCACAAAGTGACACACACACGCAACGAGTGCACAAAGTGACACACACACGCACACGCAACGAGTGCACAAAGTGACACACACGCAACTAGTACACAAAGTGACACACACACGCAACGAGTGCACAAAGTGACACACACGCAACGAGTGCACAAAGTGACACACACACACACGCAACGAGTGCACAAAGTGACACACACACACACGCAACGAGTGCACAAAGTGACACACACACGCAACTAGTGCACAAAGTGACACACACACACAACTAGTGCACAAAGTGACACACACACGCAACTAGTGCACAAAGTGACACACACAACGAGTGCACAAAGTGACACACACACGCAACTAGTGCACAAAGTGACACACACACGCAACTAGTGCACAAAGTGACACACACACGCAACTAGTGCACAAAGTGACACACACACGCAACTAGTGCACAAAGTGACACACACACGCAACTAGTGCACAAAGTGACACACACGCAACTAGTGCACAAAGTGACACACACGCAACTAGTGCACAAAGTGACACACACGCAACTAGTGCACAAAGTGACACACACGCAACTAGTACACAAAGTGACACACACACAACGAGTGCACAAAGTGACACACACGCAACGAGTGCACAAAGTGACACACACACACACGCAACGAGTGCACAAAGTGACACACACACGCAACTAGTGCACAAAGTGACACACACACGCAACTAGTGCACAAAGTGACACACACGCAACTAGTGCACAAAGTGACACACACACGCAACTAGTGCACAAAGTGACACACACACGCAACTAGTGCACAAAGTGACACACACACGCAACTAGTGCACAAAGTGACACACACACGCAACGAGTGCACAAAGTGACACACACACGCAACTAGTGCACAAAGTGACACACACACGCAACTAGTGCACAAAGTGACACACACACGCAACTAGTGCACAAAGTGACACACACACGCAACTAGTGCACAAAGTGACACACACGCAACTAGTGCACAAAGTGACACACACGCAACTAGTGCACAAAGTGACACACACGCAACTAGTGCACAAAGTGACACACACGCAACTAGTGCACAAAGTGACACACACGCAACTAGTACACAAAGTGACACACACACGCAACGAGTGCACAAAGTGACACACACGCAACGAGTGCACAAAGTGACACACACACACACGCAACGAGTGCACAAAGTGACACACACACACACGCAACTAGTGCACAAAGTGACACACACACGCAACTAGTGCACAAAGTGACACACACACGCAACTAGTGCACAAAGTGACACACACACGCAACGAGTGCACAAAGTGACACACACACGCAACGAGTGCACAAAGTGACACACACGCAACGAGTGCACAAAGTGACACACACACGCAACTAGTGCACAAAGTGACACACACACGCAACTAGTGCACAAAGTGACACACACACGCAACTAGTGCACAAAGTGACACACACACGCAACTAGTGCACAAAGTGACACACACGCAACTAGTGCACAAAGTGACACACACGCAACTAGTGCACAAAGTGACACACACGCAACTAGTGCACAAAGTGACACACACGCAACTAGTGCACAAAGTGACACACACGCAACTAGTGCACAAAGTGACACACACGCAACTAGTACACAAAGTGACACACACACGCAACGAGTGCACAAAGTGACACACACGCAACGAGTGCACAAAGTGACACACACACACACGCAACGAGTGCACAAAGTGACACACACACGCAACTAGTGCACAAAGTGACACACACACGCAACTAGTGCACAAAGTGACACACACACGCAACTAGTGCACAAAGTGACACACACACGCAACTAGTGCACAAAGTGACACACACGCAACGAGTGCACAAAGTGACACACACACGCAACTAGTGCACAAAGTGACACACACACGCAACTAGTGCACAAAGTGACACACACACGCAACTAGTGCACAAAGTGACACACACACGCAACTAGTGCACAAAGTGACACACACACGCAACTAGTGCACAAAGTGACACACACGCAACTAGTGCACAAAGTGACACACACGCAACTAGTGCACAAAGTGACACACACGCAACTAGTACACAAAGTGACACACACACGCAACGAGTGCACAAAGTGACACACACGCAACGAGTGCACAAAGTGACACGCACACACACGCAACGAGTGCACAAAGTGACACACACACGCAACTAGTGCACAAAGTGACACACACACGCAACTAGTGCACAAAGTGACACACACACGCAACTAGTGCACAAAGTGACACACACACGCAACGAGTGCACAAAGTGACACACACACGCAACTAGTGCACAAAGTGACACACACACGCAACTAGTGCACAAAGTGACACACACACGCAACTAGTGCACAAAGTGACACACACACGCAACTAGTGCACAAAGTGACACACACACGCAACTAGTGCACAAAGTGACACACACACGCAACTAGTGCACAAAGTGACACACACGCAACTAGTGCACAAAGTGACACACACGCAACTAGTGCACAAAGTGACACACACGCAACTAGTGCACAAAGTGACACACACGCAACTAGTGCACAAAGTGACACACACGCAACTAGTGCACAAAGTGACACACACGCAACTAGTGCACAAAGTGACACACGCAACTAGTGCACAAAGTGACACACGCAACTAGTGCACAAAGTGACACACGCAACTAGTGCACAAAGTGACACACGCAACTAGTGCACAAAGTGACACACACACGCAACTAGTGCACAAAGTGACACACCCACGCAACTAGTGCACAAAGTGACACACACACGCAACTAGTGATTAAATGACACACAAGTAGTGCACAAAGTGACACACACCAACTAGTGCACAAAGTGACACACACACACACAACTAGTGCACAGAGTGACACACGCAACTAGTGCACAAAGTGACACACACACGCAACTAGTGCACAAAGTGACACACACACACAACTAGTGCACAAAGTGATACACACGCAACTAGTGCACAAAGTGACACACACACACGCAACTAGTGCACAAAGTGACACACACACGCAACTAGTGCACAAAGTGACACACACACGCAACTAGTGCACAAAGTGACACACACACACACAACTAGTGCACACAGTGACACACACATGCAACTAGTGATTAAGTGGCACACAAGTAGTGCACAAAGTGACACACACCAACTAGTGCACAAAGTGACACACACGCAACTAGTGCACAATGTGACACACACGCAACTTGTGCAGAATGTGACACACACGCAACTTGTGCACAATGTGACACACACGCAACTAGTGCACAAAGTGACACACACGCAACTAGTGCACAAAGTGACACACACACGCAACTAGTGCACAAAGTGACACACGCAACTGGTGCACAAAGCGACACGCAACTGGTGCACAAAGCGACACACACGCAACTAGTGCACAAAGCGACACACACGCAACTAGTGCACAAAGCGACACACACGCAACTAGTGCACAAAGCGACACACACGCAACTAGTGCACAAAGTGACACAAACGTAGTGCACAAAGTGACACACACGTAGTGCACAAAGTGACACACACACACACAACTAGTGCACACAGTGACACACACATGCAACTAGTGATTAAGTGGCACACAAGTAGTGCACAAAGTGACACACACCAACTAGTGCACAAAGTGACACACACGCAACTAGTGCACAAAGTGACACACACACGCAACTAGTGCACAAAGTGACACACGCAACTAGTGCACAAAGTGACACACACACGCAACTAGTGCACAAAGTGACACACGCAACTAGTGCACAAAGCGACATGCAACTGGTGCACAAAGCGACACACACACGCAACTAGTGCACAAAGTGACACACACGCAACTAGTGCACAAAGTGACACACACGTAGTGCACAAAGTGACACACACGGAAGTAGTGCACAAAGTGACACACACACACACGCAAGTAGTGCACAAAGTCACACACAGACACACACACGCAAGTAGTGCACAAAGTGACACACGCAGAAGTTGTGCACAAAGTGACACACGCAAGTAGTGCACAAAGTGACACACACACACGCAAGTAGTGCACAAAGTGACACACACGCAAGTAGTGCACAAAGTGACACACACGCAAGTAGTGCACAAAGTGACACACACACGCAAGTAGTGCACAAAGTGACGCACGCAAGTAGTGAACAGTGACGCACGCAAGTAGTGCGCAAAGTGATGCACACGCAACTAGTGCGCAAAGTGACACACACGCAACTAGTGCGCAAAGTGACACACACACGCCACTAGTGATTAAGTGACACACACGCAACTAGTGATTAAGTGACACACGCACGTCACTAGTGCACAAAGTGACACACACACACGCCACAAGTGATTAAGTGACACACGCAACTAGTGATTAAGTGACACACGCGCAACTAGTGATTAAGTGACACACACGCCACTAGTGCACAAAGTGGCACACACACGCCACCAGTGCACAAAGTGACACACACACGCCACCAGTGCACAAAGTGACACACACACGCCACTAGTGCACAAAGTGACACACACACGGCCCTAGTGCACAAAGTGACACACACACGCCCCTAGTGCACAAAGTGACACACACACGCCACTAGTGCACAAAGTGACACACACACGCCCCTAGTGCACAAAGTGACACACACACGCCCCTAGTGCACAAAGTGACACACACACGCCACTAGTGCACAAAGTGACACACACACGCCACTAGTGCACAAAGTGACACACACACGCCACTAGTGCACAAAGTGACACACACACACGCCACTAGTGCACAAAGTGACACACACACACGCCACTAGTGCACAAAGTGACACACACACCACTAGTGCACAAAGTGACACACACACACGCGCCACTAGTGCACAAAGTGACACACACACGCCACTAGTGCACAAAGTGACACACACGCAACTAGTGATTAAGTGACACACACACGCAAGTTGTGCACAGTCACTCACACACGCAAGTTGTGCATAAAGTCACCCACGCACGCATGTAGTGCACAAAGTGACACACGCACGCAAGTAGTGCACAGTGACACACGCGCGCAAGTAGGGCACAAAGTGACACACGCGCGCCACTAGTGCACAAAGTGACACACGCGCCACTAGTGCACAAAGTGACACACACAAGCGCCACTAGTGCACAAAGTGACACACACACGCGCCACTAGTGCACAAAGTGACACACACACACGCGCCACTAGTGCACAAAGTGACACACACACGCGCCACTAGTGCACAAAGTGGCACACACACACACGTGCCACTAGTGCACAAAGTGACACACACACGCGCCACTAGTGCACAAAGTGACACACACACGCGCCACTAGTGCACAAAGTGACACACACGTGCCACTAGTGCACAAAGTGACACACACACACGCGTCACTAGTGCACAAAGTGACACACACACGCGCCACTAGTGCACAAAGTGACACACACACGCGCCACTAGTGCACAAAGTGACACACACACGCCACTAGTGCACAAAGTGACACACACACACGCCACTAGTGCAAAAAGTGACACACACACACGCCACTAGTGCAAAAAGTGACACACACACGCGCCACTAGTGCACAAAGTGACACACACGTGCCACTAGTGCACAAAGTGACACACACGCGCCACTAGTGCACAAAGTGATATACACACACGCGCCACTAGTGCACAAAGTGACACACACACGCAACGAGTGCACAAAGTGACACACACACGCGCCACTAGTGCACAAAGTGACACACACACGCCACTAGTGCACAAAGTGACACACACGCGCCACTAGTGCACAAAGTGACACACACACGCGCCACTAGTGCACAAAGTGACACACACACGCGCCACTAGTGCACAAAGTGACACACACACGCGCCACTAGTGCACAAAGTGACACACACACACACGCCACTAGTGCACAAAGTGACACACACACACGCGCCACTAGTGCACAAAGTGACACACACACACACACACACGCGCCACTAGTGCACAAAGTGACACACACACGCGCCACTAGTGCACAAAGTGACACACACGCGCCACTAGTGCACAAAGTGACACACACACACACGCCACTAGTGCACAAAGTGACACACACACACGCCACTAGTGCACAAAGTGACACACACACACGCGCCACTAGTGCACAAAGTGACACACACACGCCACTAGTGCACAAAGTGACACACACACGCGCCACTAGTGCACAAAGTGACACACACACGCCACTAGTGCACAAAGTGACACACACACGCGCCACTAGTGCACAAAGTGACACACACACACGCGCCACTAGTGCACAAAGTGACACACACACACGCGCCACTAGTGCACAAAGTGACACACACACACGCGCCACTAGTGCACAAAGTGACACACACACACGCGCCACTAGTGCACAAAGTGACACACACACACGCGCCACTAGTGCACAAAGTGACACACACACACGCGCCACTAGTATATAATGTATACCCTGTTCATTTATGTAACTGTACTTGTAACAATGTATTATTTGTCTTACTCTGTGCCCAGGACATACCTGAAAACGAGAGGTAACTCTCACTGTATTACTGCCTGTAACACATGTTATAACTCTGTGCCCAGGACATGCGTGAGAACGAGAGGTAACTCTCACTGTATTACTGCCTGTAACACGTTATAACTCTGTGCCCAGGACATGCGTGAGAACGAGAGGTAACTCTCACTGTATTACTGCCTGTAACACATGTTATAACTCTGTGCCCAGGACATGCGTGAGAATGAGAGGTAACTCTCACTGTATTACTGCCTGTAACACATGTTATAACTCTGTGCCCAGGACATGCGTGAGAACGAGAGGTAACTCTCACTGTATCACTGCCTGTAACACATGTTATAACTCTGTGCCCAGGACATGCGTGAGAACGAGAGGTAACTCTCACTGTATTACTGCCTGTAACATGTTATAACTCTGTGCCCAGGACATGCGTGAGAACGGGAGGTAACTCTCACTGTATTACTGCCTGGTAACACATTTAATAAATAAATAGTGCACAAAGTGACACACACGCGCCACTAGTGCACAAAGTGACACACACACGCGCGCCACTAGTGCACAAAGTGCTACTATTTGTTTTACTCTGTGCCCAGGACATACCTGAAAACGAGAGGTAACTCTCACTGTATTACTGCCTGTAACACATGTTATAACTCTGTGCCCAGGACATGCGTGAGAACGAGAGGTAACTCTCACTGTATTACTGCCTGTAACACACGTTATAACTCTGTGCCCAGGACATGCGTGAGAACGAGAGGTAACTCTCACTGTATTACTGCCTGTAACACGTTATAACTCTGTGCCCAGGACATGCGTGAGAACGAGAGGTAACTCTCACTGTATTACTGCCTGTAACATGTTATAACTCTGTGCCCAGGACATGCGTGAGAACGAGAGGTAACTCTCACTGTATTACTGCCTGTAACACGTTATAACTCTGTGCCCAGGACATGCGTGAGAACGAGAGGTAACTCTCACTGTATTACTTCCTGTAACACATGTTATAACTCTGTGCCCAGGACATGCGTGAGAACGAGAGGTAACTCTCACTGTATTACTGCCTGTAACACACGTTATAACTCTGTGCCCAGGACATGCGTGAGATCGAGAGGTAACTCTCACTGTATTACTGCCTGTAACATGTTATAACTCTGTGCCCAGGACATGCGTGAGAACGAGAGGTAACTCTCACTGTATTACTGCCTGTAACACGTTATAACTCTGTGCCCAGGACATGCGTGAGAACGAGAGGTAACTCTCACTGTATTACTGCCTGTAACACACGTTATAACTCTGTGCCCAGGACATGCGTGAGAACGAGAGGTAACTCTCACTGTATTACTTCCTGGTAAAACATTTAATAAATAAATAGTGCACAAAGTGACACACACACACGCGCCACCAGTGCACAAAGTGACACCCATGCCACTAGTGCACACGTACGCACAGTGCCGCACTTTGCCCGGACTGGGGTTGTGTGTCTGTGTGACAGGGATATGCACAGCTCCCCCATGTTAACGTTTTGACCTGCCGTAGACCCTTCCTGCGCCATCGTAATGCGCCAAGCACGAATTGCCTGGGACTTGTGTATCAAAGGTAACCCCCCGTCTGCCAGAGACGTCTGCAGACCAGTGCCGGACCCCCGACATCCCCGCGGCATGCCAGGAAGTGCACCCCCCTATTCCTGTGGCTTACACGGAGTAGCACTGTTACTGCTGTGACATAAGATCTGGGTGTATTAAAGCGGCGGCGGTGGTGAGCGTGGCGATGGTGGCGGCGGTGAGCGTGGCGATGGTGGCGGCGGTGAGCGTGGCGATGGTGGTGATGAGCATGGCGGCGGTGAGCGTGGCGATGGTGGCGGCGGTGAGCGTGGCGATGGTGGTGATGAGCATGGCGGCGGTGAGCGTGGCGATGGTGGCGGCGGTGAGCGTGGCGATGGTGGTGATGAGCATGGCGGCGGTGAGCGTGGCGGTGGTGAGCGTGGCCGTGGTAATGGTGGCGGTGATGAGCGTGGCGATGGCGGCGATGAGCGTGGCGGCGGTGAGCGTGGCGGCGGTGAGCGTGGCGATGGCGGCGGTGAGCGTGGCGATGGCGGCGATGAGCGTGGCGGCGGTGAGAGTGGCGATGGCGGTGATGAGCGTGGCGATGGAAAGAAACCCCCTTATCTTTAAAAAAGGAATTGCGAATTTTCAAATAAATAAAATAAGTACTCGGTGTAAAAATGACAAAGCATCAGGACTTGTGCCGGGGGTGTACAGGGGGGGCACACTGTTTCCAAATCCCAGCGTGGGGGAGAAGGCGCGTGGGGGGGAGGGAGATGGGTGACTGGGGGAGAAGGCGCGGGGGGGGGGAGGGAGATGGGTGCCTGGGGGAGAGGGCGCGTGGGGGGGAGGGAGATGGGTGCCTAGGGGAGAAGGCGCGTGGGGGGGAGGGAGATGGGTGCCTGGGGGAGAAGGCGCGTGGGGGGGAGGGAGATGGGTGCCTGGGGAGAAGGCGCGTGGGGGGGAGGGAGATGGGTGCCTGGGGGAGAAGGCGCGTGGGGGGGAGGGAGATGGCTGCCTGGGGGAGAAGGCGCGTGGGGGGGAGGGAGATGGCTGCCTGGGGGAGAAGGCGCGTGTGGGGGAGGGAGATGGCTGCCTGGGGGAGAAGGCGCGTGGGGGGGAGGGAGATGGCTGCCTGGGGGAGAAGGCGCGTGGGGGGGAGGGAGATGGCTGCCTGGGGGAGAAGGCGCGTGGGGGGGAGGGAGATGGCTGCCTGGGGGAGAAGGCGCGTGGGGGGGAGGGAGATGGGTGCCTGGGGGAGAAGGAGCGGGGGGGGGAGGGAGATTGGTGCCTGGGGGAGAAGGCGCGGGGGGGGAGGGAGATGGGTGCCTGGGGGAGAAGGCGCGAGGGGGGAGGGAGATGGGTGCCTGGGGAAGAAGGCGCGGGGGGGAGGGAGATGGGTGCCTGGGGGAGAAGGCGCGGGGGGGGAGGGAGAGGGGTGCCTGGGGGAGAAGGCGCGGGGGGGGATGGAGATGGGTGCCTGGGGGAGAAGGCGCGTGGGGGGGAGGGAGATGGGTGCCTGGGGGAGAAGGCGCGGGGGGGGAGGGAGATGGGTGCCTGGGGGAGAAGGCGCGTGGGTGGGGGGAGATGGGTGCCTGGGGGGGGAGGGAGATGGGTGCGTGGGGGAGAAGGTGCGTGGGGGGGAGGGAGATGGGTGCGTGGGGGGGGAGAGAGATGGGTGCCTGGGGAGAAGGCGCGAGGGGGGAGGGAGATGGGTGCGTGGGGGAGAAGGCGCGTGGGGGGGAGAGAGATGGGTGCCTGGGGGGAGAGTTAGGGGATTCTGCAAGTTTTCTGTGGTTTATAACCACATTCCGTGGCGTCTGCGCCTTTTAAATGACACCGGAGACTCCGGGTTTCCCCCTCCCCATGTTGTTTTGCTTTCTCTCTCCCCCTTTTCTTTTTGGCGCCACCTTAACCCCCTCCTCCCACCCCCCCAGCCTGATTGTGTCTCTGATGGAATTTGAAGCCCCCCCTCCCACCCCCTCCAGTCTCCTGCTTCTGTTAAAACTTGTCCCTAATTGAGGCTGCCTTACCTCCCAAACTTCACATCTGTCTTTGTCTGTCCCGTCTGTGTGTGTGTCTCCCGCCTGTGTGTGTCTCCCGCCTGTGTGTGTCTCCCGCCTGTGTGTGTCTCCCGCCTGTGTGTGTCTCCCGCCTGTGTGTGTCTCCCGCCTGTGTGTGTCTCCCGCCTGTGTGTGTCTCCCGCCTGTGTGTGTGTCTCTGTCCTGCCTGTGTGTGTGTCTCTGTCCTGCCTGTGTGTGTGTCTCTGTCCTGCCTGTGTGTGTGCCCCTGTCCTGCCTGTGTGTGTGCCCCTGTCCTGCCTGTGTGTGTGCCCCTGTCCTGCCTGTGTGTGTGTCCCTGTCCTGCCTGTGTGTGTGTCCCTGTCCTGCCTGTGTGTGTGTCCCTGTCCTGCCTGTGTGTGTGTCCCTGTCCTGCCTGTGTGTGTGTCCCTTGTGTGTGTCTCTGTCCTGCCTGTGTGTGTGTCTCCCGTCTGGGTCTCTGTCCGGCTTGCCTGTGTGTCTGTCCTGCCTGTGTGTCTGTCCTGCCTGTGTGCGTGTGTGTCTGTCCTGCCTGTGTGCGTGTGTGTCTGTCCTGCCTGTGTGTCTGTCCTGCCTGTCTTGCCTCTGTGCCTGTCCTACCTGTGTGCGTGTGTGCCTGTCCTGCCTGTGTGCGTGTGTGTCTGTCCTGCCTGTGTGCCTGTCCTGCCTGTGTGCGTGTGTGCCTGTCCTGCCTGTGTGCGTGTGTGCCTATCCTGCCTGTGTGTCTGTCCTGCCTGTCCTGCTTGTGTCTGTCCTGCCTGTCCTGCTTGTGTCTGTCCTGCCTGTGTGCTTGTGTCTGTCCTGCCTGTGTGCTTGTGTCTGTCCTGCCTGGGTGCTTGTGTCTGTCCTGCCTGTGTGCGTGCGTCTGTCCTGCCTGTGTGTCGGTCCTGCCTGTCCTGCTTGTGTCTGTCCTGCCTGTGTGTGTCTGTCCTGCCTGTGTGCGTGCGTCTGTCCTGCCTGTGTGCGTGCGTCTGTCCTGCCTGTGTGCGTGCGTCTGTCCTGCCTGTGTGCGTGCGTCTGTCCTGCCTGTGTGTCTGTCCTGCCTGTCCTGCTTGTGTCTGTCCTGCCTGTGTGTGTCTGTCCTGCCTGTGTGCGTGCGCCTGTCCTGCCTGTGTGCGTGCGTCTGTCCTGCCTGTGTGCGTGCGTCTGTCCTGCCTGTGTGCGTGCTTCTGTCCAGCCTGTGTGCGTGCGTCTGTCCTGCCTGTGTGCGTGCGCCTGTCCTGCCTGTGTGCGTGCGCCTGTCCTGCCTGTGTGCGTGCGCCTGTCCTGCCTGTGTGCGTGCGTCTGTCCTGCCTGTGTGCGTGCGTCTGTCCTGCCTGTGTGCGTGCGTCTGTCCTGCCTGTGTGCGTGCGTGTCAGTCCTGCCTGTGTGCGTGCGTGTCAGTCCTGCCTGTGTGCGTGAGCCTGTCCTGCCTGTGTGCGTGCGTGCCTGTACTGCCTGTGTGCGTGCGTGTCTGTCGTGCCTGTGTGTGTGTGTCTGTCGTGCCTGTGTGTGTCTGTCGTGCCTGTGTGTGTGTGTCTGTCGTGCCTGTGTGTGTGTGTCTGGCGTGCCTGTGTGTGTGCCTATCCTGCCTGTGTGTCTGTCCTGCCTGTCCTGCTTGTGTCTGTCCTGCCTGTGTGCTTGTGTCTGTCCTGCCTGGGTGCTTGTGTCTGTCCTGCCTGTGTGCGTGCGTCTGTCCTGCCTGTGTGTCTGTCCTGCCTGTCCTGCTTGTGTCTGTCCTGCCTGTGTGCGTGCGTCTGTCCTGCCTGTGTGCGTGCGTCTGTCCTGCCTGTGTGCGTGCGTCTGTCCTGCCTGTGTGTCTGTCCTGCCTGTCCTGCTTGTGTCTGTCCTGCCTGTGTGTGTCTGTCCTGCCTGTGTGCGTGCGCCTGTCCTGCCTGTGTGCGTGCGCCTGTCCTGCCTGTGTGCGTGCGTCTGTCCTGCCTGTGTGCGTGCTTCTGTCCTGCCTGTGTGCGTGCGTCTGTCCTGCCTGTGTGCGTGCGCCTGTCCTGCCTGTGTGCGTGCGCCTGTCCTGCCTGTGTGCGTGCGCCTGTCCTGCCTGTGTGCGTGCGTCTGTCCTGCCTGTGTGCGTGCGTCTGTCCTGCCTGTGTGCGTGCGTGTCAGTCCTGCCTGTGTGCGTGCGTGTCAGTCCTGCCTGTGTGCGTGAGCCTGTCCTGCCTGTGTGCGTGCGTGCCTGTACTGCCTGTGTGCGTGCGTGCCTGTACTGCCTGTGTGCGTGCGTGTCTGTCGTGCCTGTGTGTGTGTGTCTGTCGTGCCTGTGTGTGTGTGTCTGTCGTGCCTGTGTGTGTCTGTCGTGCCTGTGTGTGTGTGTCTGTCGTGCCTGTGTGTGTGTGTCTGGCGTGCCTGTGTGTGTGCCTATCCTGCCTGTGTGTCTGTCCTGCCTGTCCTGCTTGTGTCTGTCCTGCCTGTGTGCTTGTGTCTGTCCTGCCTGGGTGCTTGTGTCTGTCCTGCCTGTGTGCGTGCGTCTGTCCTGCCTGTGTGTCTGTCCTGCCTGTCCTGCTTGTGTCTGTCCTGCCTGTGTGTGTCTGTCCTGCCTGTGTGCGTGCGTCTGTCCTGCCTGTGTGCGTGCGTCTGTCCTGCCTGTGTGCGTGCGTCTGTCCTGCCTGTGTGCGTGCGTCTGTCCTGCCTGTGTGCGTGCGTCTGTCCTGCCTGTGTGCGTGCGTCTGTCCTGCCTGTGTGCGTGCGTCTGTCCTGCCTGTGTGCGTGCGCCTGTCCTGCCTGTGTGCGTGCGCCTGTCCTGCCTGTGTGCGTGCGCCTGTCCTGCCTGTGTGCGTGCGTCTGTCCTGCCTGTGTGCGTGCGTCTGTCCTGCCTGTGTGCGTGCGTGTCAGTCCTGCCTGTGTGCGTGCGTGTCAGTCCTGCCTGTGTGCGTGAGCCTGTCCTGCCTGTGTGCGTGCGTGCCTGTACTGCCTGTGTGCGTGCGTGTCTGTCGTGCCTGTGTGTGTGTGTCTGTCGTGCCTGTGTGTGTGTGTCTGTCGTGCCTGTGTGTGTCTGTCGTGCCTGTGTGTGTGTGTCTGTCGTGCCTGTGTGTGTGTGTCTGGCGTGCCTGTGTGTGTGTCTGTCGTGCCTGTGTGTGTGTGTCTGTCGTGCCTGTGTGTGTGTGTCTGTCGTGCCTGTGTGTGTCTGTCGTGCCTGTGTGTGCCTGTGTGTGTCTGTCCTGCCTGTGTGTGTCTGTCCTGCCTGTGTGCGTGTGTGTCTGTCCTGCCTGTGTGTGTGTGTGTGTGTCTGTCCTGCCTGTGTGTGTGTGTGTCCCGCCTGTGTTTGTGTGTGTGTGTGTGTGTGTGTGTGTATGTCCTGCCTGTGTGTGTGTGTGTGTGTGTGTGTGTGTGTGTGTGTGTCTGTCCTGCCTGTGTGTGTGTGTGTGTGTGTGTGTCTGTCCTGCCTGTGTGTGTGTGTGTGTGTGTGTGTCTGTCCTGCCTGTGTGTGTGTGTCTGTCCTGCCTGTGTGTGTGTGTGTGTGTCTGTCCTGCCTGTGTGTGTGTGTGTGTGTGTCTGTCCTGCCTGTGTGTGTGTGTGTGTGTCTGTCCTGCCTGTGTGTGTCTGTCCTGCCTGTGTGTGTGTGTGTCTGTCCTGCCTGTGTGTGTGTGTGTGTGTGTGTGTGTGTGTGTGTGTCTGTCCTGCCTGTGTGTGTGTCTGTCCTGCCTGTGTGTGTGTCTGTCCTGCCTGTGTGTGTGTCTGTCCTGCCTGTGTGTGTGTCTGTCCTGCCTGTGTGTGTGTGTGTCTGCCCTGCCTGTGTGTGTGTGTGTGTGTGTGTGTGTGTGTGTGTGTGTGTGTGTCTCTCCTGCCTGTGTGTGTGTCTGTCCTGCCTGTGTGTGTGTGTGTGTGTGTGTGTGTGTGTGTGTGTGTGTGTGTCTGTCCTGTGTGTGTCTGTCCTGCCTGTGTGTGTGTGTGTGTCTGTCCTGCCTGTGTGTGTGTGTGTCTCTGTCCTGCCTGTGTGTGTGTCTCTGTCCTGCCTGTGTGTGTCTGTCCTGCCTGTGTGTATTTCTGTCCTGCCTGTGTATGTGTTTCTGTCCTGCCTGTGTGTGTCTCTGTCCTGCCTGTGTGTGTCTCTGTCCTGCCTGTGTGTGTCAGTCCTGCCCGTGTGTGTGTGTCAGTCCTGCCTGTGTGTGTGTGTCAGTCCTGCCTGTGTGTGTGTGTCAGTCCTGCCTGTGTGTGTGTGTCAGTACTGCCTGTGTGTGTCAGTCCTGCCTGTGTGTGTGTGTCTCTGTCCTGCCTGTGTGTGTGTGTCTCTGTCCTGCCTGTGTGTGTGTGTCTCTGTCCTGCCTGTGTGTGTGTTTCTGTCCTGCCTGTGTGTGTCTCTCTCCTGCCTGTGTGTGTCTCTCTCCTGCCTGTGTGTGTGTTTCTGTCCTGCCTGTGTGTGTCTCTCTCCTGCCTGTGTGTGTGTGTGTGTCTGTGTGGAATAAAAAAAATCCCCTATTTGTAACACTGCCCAGCGCTGTAACCCCCGGAACGCGCGGACCCCTCCTATCCCCGACTGCCCAGCGCTGTAACCCCCGGAACGCACGGACCCCTCCTATCCCCGACTGCCCAGCGCTGTAACCCCCGGAACGCACGGACCCCTCCTATCCCCGACTGCCCAGCGCTGTAACCCCCGGAACGCGCGGACCCCTCCTGTCCCCGACTGCCCAGCGCTGTAACCCCCGGAACGCGCGGACCCCTCCTGTCCCCGACTGCCCAGCGCTGTAACCCCCGGAACGCGCGGACCCCTTCTATCCCCGACTGCCCAGCGCTGTAACCCCCGGAACGCGCGGACCCCTCCTATCCCCGACTGCCCAGCGCTGTAACCCTCGGAACGCGCGGACCCCTCCTATCCCCGACTGCCCAGCGCTGTAACCCCCGGAACGCACGGACCCCTCCTATCCCCGACTGCCCAGCGCTGTAACCCCCGGAACGCACGGACCCCTCCTATCCCCGATGCCCAGCGCTGTAACGCACGGACCCCTCCTATCCCCGACTGCCCAGCGCTGTAACCACCGGAACGCGCGGACCCTTCCTATCCCCGACTGGCCAGCGCTGTAACCCCCGGAACGCACGGACCCCTCCTATCCCCGACTGCCCAGCGCTGTAACCCCCGGAACGCACGGACCCCTCCTATCCCCGACTGCCCAGCGCTGTAACCCCCGGAACGCACGGACCCCTCCTATCCCCGACTGCCCAGCGCTGTAACCCCCGGAACGCGCAGGCCCCTCCTATCCCCGACTGCCCAGCGCTGTAACCCCCGGAACGCACGGACCCCTCCTATCCCCGACTGCCCACCGCTGTAACCCCCGGAACGCACGGATCCCTCCTATCCCCGACTGCCCAGCGCTTTAACCCCCGGAACGCACGGGCCCCTCCTATCCCCGACTGCCCAGCGCTGTAACCCCCGGAACGCACGGGCCCCTCCTATCCCCGACTGCCCAGCGCTGTAACCCCCGGAACGCACGGACCCCTCCTATCCCCGACTCCCCAGCGCTGTAACCCCCGGAACGCGCGGGCCCCTCCTATCCCCGACTGCCCAGCGCTGTAACCCCCGGAACGCACGGACCCCTCCTATCCCCGACTGCCCAGCGCTGTAACCCCCGGAACGCACGGACCCCTCCTATCCCCGACTGCCCAGCGCTGTAACCCCCGGAACGCACGGACCCCTCCTATCCCCGACTGCCCAGCGCTGTAACCCCCGGAACGCGCAGGCCCCTCCTATCCCCGACTGCCCAGCGCTGTAACCCCCGGAACGCACGGACCCCTCCTATCCCCGACTGCCCACCGCTGTAACCCCCGGAACGCACGGATCCCTCCTATCCCCGACTGCCCAGCGCTGTAACCCCCGGAACGCACGGGCCCCTCCTATCCCCGACTGCCCAGCGCTGTAACCCCCGGAACGCACGGGCCCCTCCTATCCCCGACTGCCCAGCGCTGTAACCCCCGGAACGCACGGGCCCCTCCTATCCCCGACTGCCCAGCGCTGTAACCCCCGGAACGCACGGACACCTCCTATCCCCGACTCCCCAGCGCTGTAACCCCCGGAACGCGCGAACCCCTCCTATCCCCGACTGCCCAGCGCTGTAACCCCCGGAACGCGCGAACCCCTCCTATCCCCGACTGCCCAGCGCTGTAACCCCCGGAACGCACGGGCCCCTCCTATCCCCGACTGCCCAGCGCTGTAACCCCCGGAACGCGCGGACCCCTCCTATCCCCGACTGCCCAGCGCTGTAACCCCCGGAACGCGCGGACCCCTCCTATCCCCGACTGCCCAGCGCTGTAACCCCCGGAACGCGCGGACCCCTCCTATCCCCGACTGCCCAGCGATGTAACCCCCGGAACGCGCGGGCCCCTCCTATCCCCGACTGCCCAGCGCTGTAACCCCCGGAACGTGCGGACCCCTCCTATCCCCGACTGCCCAGCGCTGTAACCCCCGGAACGCGCGGACCCCTCCTATCCCCGACTGCCCAGCGCTGTAACCCCCGGAATGCGCGGACCCCTCCTATCCCCGACTGCCCAGCGCTGTAACCCCCGGAACGCGCAGACCCCTCCTATCCCCGACTGCCCAGCGCTGTAACCCCCGGAACGCACGGACCCCTCCTATCCCCGATGCCCAGCGCTGTAACGCACGGACCCCTCCTATCCCCGACTGCCCAGCGCTGTAACCCCCGGAACGCACGGACCCCTCCTATCCCCGACTGCCCAGCGCTGTAACCCCCGGAACGCACGGACACCTCCTATCCCCGACTGCCCAGCGCTGTAACGCACAGACCCCTCCTATCCCCGACTGCCCAGCGCTGTAACCCCCGGAACGCACGGACCCCTCCTATCCCCGACTGCCCAGCGCTGTAACCCCCGGAACGCACGGACCCCTCCTATCCCCGATGCCCAGCGCTGTAACGCACGGACCCCTCCTATCCCCGACTGCCCAGCGCTGTAACGCACGGACCCCTCCTATCCCCGACTGCCCAGCGCTGTAACCCCCGGAACGCGCGGACCCCTCCTATCCCCGACTGCCCAGCGCTGTAACCCCCGGAACGCGCGGACCCCTCCTATCCCCGACTGCCCAGCGCTGTAACCACCGGAACGCGCGGACCCTTCCTATCCCCGACTGCCCAGCGCTGTAACCCCCGGAACGCACGGACCCCTCCTATCCCCGACTGCCCAGCGCTGTAACCCCCGGAACGCACGGACCCCTCCTATCCCCGACTGCCCAGCGCTGTAACCCCCGGAACGTGCGGACCCCTCCTATCCCCGACTGCCCAGCGCTGTAACCCCCGGAACGCACGGACCCCTCCTATCCCCGACTGCCCAGCGCTGTAACCCCCGGAACGCACGGACCCCTCCTATCCCCGACTGCCCAGCGCTGTAACCCTCGGAACGCACGGACCCCTCCTATCCCCGACTGCCCAGCGCTGTAACCCCCGGAACGCGCGGACCCCTCCTATCCCCGACTGCCCAGCGCTGTAACCCCCGGAACGCACGGACCCCTGCTATCCCTGACTGCCCAGCGCTGTAACCCCCGGAACGCACGGACCCCTCCTATCCCCGACTGCCCAGCGCTGTAACCCCCGGAACGCGCGGGCCCCTCCTATCCCCGACTGCCCAGCGCTGTAACCCCCGGAACGCACGGACCCCTCCTATCCCCGACTGCCCAGCGCTGTAACCCCCGGAACGCACGGACCCCTCCTATCCCCGACTGCCCAGCGCTGTAACCCCCGGAACGCACGGACCCCTCCTATCCCCGACTGCCCAGCGCTGTAACCCCCGGAACGCGCAGGCCCCTCCTATCCCCGACTGCCCAGCGCTGTAACCCCCGGAACGCACGGACCCCTCCTATCCCCGACTGCCCACCGCTGTAACCCCCGGAACGCACGGATCCCTCCTATCCCCGACTGCCCAGCGCTGTAACCCCCGGAACGCACGGGCCCCTCCTATCCCCGACTGCCCAGCGCTGTAACCCCCGGAACGCACGGGCCCCTCCTATCCCCGACTGCCCAGCGCTGTAACCCCCGGAACGCACGGGCCCCTCCTATCCCCGACTGCCCAGCGCTGTAACCCCCGGAACGCACGGACACCTCCTATCCCCGACTCCCCAGCGCTGTAACCCCCGGAACGCGCGAACCCCTCCTATCCCCGACTGCCCAGCGCTGTAACCCCCGGAACGCGCGGACCCCTCCTATCCCCGACTGCCCAGCGCTGTAACCCCCGGAACGCGCGGACCCCTCCTATCCCCGACTGCCCAGCGCTGTAACGCACGGGCCCCTCCTATCCCCGACTGCCCAGCGCTGTAACCCCCGGAACGCGCGGACCCCTCCTATCCCCGACTGCCCAGCGCTGTAACCCCCGGAACGCGCGGACCCCTCCTATCCCCGACTGCCCAGCGATGTAACCCCCGGAACGCACGGACCCCTCCTATCCCCGATGCCCAGCGCTGTAACGCACGGACCCCTCCTATCCCCGACTGCCCAGCGATGTAACCCCCGGAACGCACGGACCCCTCCTATCCCCGACTGCCCAGCGCTGTAACCCCCGGAACGCGCGGACCCCTCCTATCCCCGACTGCCCAGCGCTGTAACCCCCGGAACGCGCGGACCCCTCCTATCCCCGACTGCCCAGCGCTGTAACCCCCGGAACGCGCAGACCCCTCCTATCCCCGACTGCCCAGCGCTGTAACCCCCGGAACGCACGGACCCCTCCTATCCCCGATGCCCAGCGCTGTAACGCACGGACCCCTCCTATCCCCGACTGCCCAGCGCTGTAACCCCCGGAACGCACGGACCCCTCCTATCCCCGACTGCCCAGCGCTGTAACCCCCGGAACGCACGGACCCCTCCTATCCCCGACTGCCCAGCGCTGTAACGCACAGACCCCTCCTATCCCCGACTGCCCAGCGCTGTAACCCCCGGAACGCACGGACCCCTCCTATCCCCGACTGCCCAGCGCTGTAACCCCCGGAACGCACGGACCCCTCCTATCCCCGATGCCCAGCGCTGTAACGCACGGACCCCTCCTATCCCCGACTGCCCAGCGCTGTAACGCACGGACCCCTCCTATCCCCGACTGCCCAGCGCTGTAACCCCCGGAACGCGCGGACCCCTCCTATCCCCGACTGCCCAGCGCTGTAACCCCCGGAACGCGCGGACCCCTCCTATCCCCGACTGCCCAGCGCTGTAACCACCGGAACGCGCGGACCCTTCCTATCCCCGACTGCCCAGCGCTGTAACCCCCGGAACGCACGGACCCCTCCTATCCCCGACTGCCCAGCGCTGTAACCCCCGGAACGCACGGACCCCTCCTATCCCCGACTGCCCAGCGCTGTAACCCCCGGAACGCACGGACCCCTCCTATCCCCGACTGCCCAGCGCTGTAACCCCCGGAACGTGCGGACCCCTCCTATTCCCGACTGCCCAGCGCTGTAACCCCCGGAACGCACGGACCCCTCCTATCCCCGACTGCCCAGCGCTGTAACCCCCGGAACGCACGGACCCCTCCTATCCCCGACTGCCCAGCGCTGTAACCCTCGGAACGCACGGACCCCTCCTATCCCCGACTGCCCAGCGCTGTAACCCCCGGAACGCGCGGACCCCTCCTATCCCCGACTGCCCAGCGCTGTAACCCCCGGAACGCACGGACCCCTGCTATCCCCGACTGCCCAGCGCTGTAACCCCCGGAACGCACGGACCCCTCCTATCCCCGACTGCCCAGCGCTGTAACCCCCGGAACGCGCGGGCCCCTCCTATCCCCGACTGCCCGGCGCTGTAACCCCCGGAACGCGCGGACCCCTCCTATCCCCGACTGCCCAGCGCTGTAACCCCCGGAACGCGCGGACCCCTCCTATCCCCGACTGCCCAGCGCTGTAACCCCCGGAACGCACGGACCCCTCCTATCCCCGACTGCCCAGCGCTGTAACCCCCGGAACGCGCGGACCCCTCCTATCCCCGACTGCCCAGCGCTGTAACCCCCGGAACGCGCGGACCCCTCCTATCCCCGACTGCCCAGCGCTGTTACCCCCGGAACGCGCGGACCCCTCCTATCCCCGACTGCCCAGCGCTGTAACCCCCGGAACGCGCGGACCCCTCCTATCCCCGACTGCCCAGCGCTGTAACCCCCGGAACGCGCGGACCCCTCCTGTCCCCGACTGCCCAGCGCTGTAACCCCCGGAACGCACGGACCCCTCCTATCCCCGACTGCCCAGCGCTGTAACCCCCGGAACGCACGGACCCCTCCTATCCCCGACTGCCCAGCGCTGTAACCCCCGGAACGCGCGGACCCCTCCTATCGCCGACTGCCCAGCGCTGTAACCCCCGGAACGCGCGGACCCCTCCTATCCCCGACTGCCCAGCGGTGTAACCCCCGGAACGCGCGGACCCCTCCTATCCCCGACTGGCCAGCGCTGTAACCCCCGGAACGCACGGACCCCTCCTATCCCCGACTGCCCAGCGCTGTAACCCCCGGAACGCGCGGACCCCTCCTATCCCCGACTGCCCAGCGCTGTAACCCCCGGAACGCACGGACCCCTCCTATCCCGACTGCCCAGCGTTTGTTTGCAAACACACAGTAGAGTTTCATTGCATTGGTTGTGTGTTAATGTGCGTCCCGTGGTGGGAGGAACTTTTTGCAGAGCTGTTGTCGTGTGTGCTTGTGCAGCTTGTGCAGATTGTGCGTTTTGTGGGAGTTTTACACTCAGATTTGTCTAGGAATTCCAGGTGATACTCGGTGACACTGTGGGTGCTGCACTTTCTGGTAACTGCTTCAGTGCCAGTGTTGGCCGCCCCAGTGGCGCTGAAGCAGTTAAGCTGCCGTGCTGCCATGCTTGCCCAGACCCGCGGGCCTCTGTGTTGCGTGTGTTGCGTGTGCGTGTTGCGTGTCCCTTTAAGGCGGCAGCAGCAGCAGCCCTGGAATGGGGTGATGTAATGTTAGTTTTTGAAGCTGAGATTGAATTCCAGCCTTTTAGTTTGGGCTCCGGGGATTAGGGGGGAGGGATGTGGGGGGGAGGGATGTGGGGGGGAGGGATGTTTGGGATGGGGGAGGCTTGGTGTGTTTAAAGACACAGCGCTCCCATTCCAACTTCCAGGAATACTTTGTTGCAACTTTCTGTGTTGTTGTCATTCTTGTATTTATTCCGTGTCTGGAGTGGGGCTGGGGGGGGGGGGGGGCGGGCGCATGGCTGGGGGGGGGGGCGCATGGCTGGGGGGGGAGAGCACGGCGGGGGCAGGCACGGTGATAACATTGTTGTCTTATGTTATTGTCACGAGATAGGACACAGTGTCAGGGGTGACATGCTGGTGCCTGTCAGACTATGCGAGACAAAGGGCAGTGTGTGTCTGTGTGTCTGTGTGTCTGTGTGTCTGTGTGTCTGTGTGTGCTTTAGATATGCAGATCACACACAAGGTGACACGGCCGCCTCTCTCAATTGTTCATTTTTATTTTCTGTTTCTTTTTTTTTATCCCGCCCGTCCTCCGTGTGTGTGTGTGTGTGTGTGTGTATACACTCACACTCACTGTGTACCCCTGTGATTGCCGTCTGTATAATGCTGTGTGTGTGTGTGTGTATGCGTGTGTATGCGTATACACGCACACTCTCACTGTGTACCCCTGTGACTGCCATCTGTATAATGCAGAGCGCGTGTGTGTACACACTCACACTCACTGTGTACCCCTGTGACTGCTGTCTCTATAATGCAGTGTGTGTACACTCACACTCACTGTGTACCCCTGTGACTGCCATGTGTGTGTGTGTGCGCGCGTATACACTCACACTCACTGTGTACCCCTGTGACTGCCGTGTGTGTGTGTGTGTGTACATATACACTCACACTCTGTGTACCCCTGTGACTGCCGTCTCTATAATGTAGTGTGTGTGTACACTCACACTCTCACTGTGTACCCCTGTGACTGCCGTGTGTGTGTACCCCTGTGACTGCCGTGTGTGTGTACATATACACTCACACTCACTGTGTACCCCTGTGACTGCCGTGTGTGTGTGTACATATACACTCACACTCACACTCACTGTGTACCCCTGTGACTGCCGTGTGTGTGTGTACATATACACTCACACTCACACTCACTGTATACCCCTGTGACTGCCGTGTGTGTGTGTGTGTGTACACACCTCGGGAAGCCCTACGTTAAGAAAATGTAATGTGTATGTACAGTGCAGTAACCCCGCTATAAGTGAGTGATGGGGAAGGGTTTCTCACACACAGCGTGTGTGTGTGTGTGTGTATAAGTGAGTGATGGGGAAGGGTTTCTCACACACAGCGTGTGTGTGTGTGTGTGTGTGTGTGTGTGTATAAGTGAGTGATGGGGAAGGGTTTCTCACACACAGCGTGTGTGTGTGTGTGTGTGTATAAGTGAGTGATGGGGAAGGGTTTCTCACACACAGCGTGTGTGTGTATAAGTGAGTGATGGGGAATGGTTTCTCACACAGCGTGTGTGTGTGTGTGTGTGTATAAGTGAGTGATGGGGAAGGGTTTCTCACACACAGCGTGTGTGTGTATGTGTATAAGTGAGTGATGGGGAAGGGTTTCTCACACACACAGCGCGTGTGTGTGTGTGTGTGTGTGTGTGTGTGTATAAGTGAGTGATTGGGAAGGGTTTCTCACACACAGTGTGTGTGTGTGTGTATATAAGTGAGTGATGGGGAAGGGTTTCTCACACACAGTGTGTGTGTGTGTGTGTGTGTATAAGTGAGTGATGGGGAAGGGTTTCTCACACACTGTGTGTGTGTGTGTGTGTGTGTGTGTGTGTGTGTGTATAAATGAATCACTCATAGGTACTTTTTAAAGAAATAGTGATTTATTTAATCCATTATAGGTTAAAGAAATCACTTTATTTCTTTAAAAGTACCTGTAAGTGCTCAGTATAACACACAGACACACAGACAGACACACACACACACACACACACACACACACACACACGTTCTCTCCCCTGAGAGGTGCGTGTGTCATTATTTATTCTGTGACTTGTAGCATCTTGCTGCCTTAATGATGAAGTATTGTGTGTATATAATACGCGGGTAGTGGCCTAATACAGAGAGAAGGGAATGGCCGTGCACTCTGTTCACACTTTGTCTCCTGTAAACATAGTGACTGTAATGAGGGGTACACCCCCCCCTGTCTCTCTCCCCCCCCCCCCCCCCGTCTCACAGCGTGCGCCGCGCTGCTGGTGTGTGGAGCCGTCGCGCTTGTTGTGGGGAGCAGCAGCGTGGGGTCCGTGTTCTCCCCGCCACGCAGCTTGTGGGGGCACAGGAGCGGGGGGAGGGGGTGATTCAGGAGCGGGGGGAGCGCGTGATTCAGGAGCGGGGGGAGGGGGTGATTCAGGAGCGGGGGGAGGGGGTGATTCAGGAGCGGGGGGAGCGCGTGATTCAGGAGCGGGGGGAGCGCGTGATTCAGGAGCGGGGGGAGCGCGTGATTCAGGAGCGGGGGGAGCGCGTGATTCAGGAGCGGGGGGAGCGCGTGATTCAGGAGCGGGGGGAGCGCGTGATTCAGGAGCGGGGGGAGGGGGTGATTCAGGAGCGGGGGGAGCGCGTGATTCAGGAGCGGGGGGAGGGGGTGATTCAGGAGCGGGGGGAGCGCGTGATTCAGGAGCGGGGGGAGCGCGTGATTCAGGAGCGGGGGGAGCGCGTGATTCAGGAGCGGGGGGAGCGCGTGATTCAGGAGCGGGGGGAGCGCGTGATTCAGGAGCGGGGGGAGCGCGTGATTCAGGAGCGGGGGGAGCGCGTGATTCAGGAGCGGGGGCAGCGCGTGATTCAGGAGCGGGGGGAGCGCGTGATTCAGGAGCGGGGGGAGCGCGTGATTCAGGAGCGGGGGGAGCGCGTGATTCAGGAGCGGGGGGAGCGCGTGATTCAGGAGCGGGGGGAGCGCGTGATTCAGGAGCGGGGGGAGCGCGTGATTCAGGAGCGGGGGGAGCGCGTGATTCAGGAGCGGGGGGAGCGCATGATTCAGGAGCGGGGGGAGCGCGTGATTCAGGAGCGGGGGGAGCGCGTGATTCAGGAGCGGGGGGGAGCGCATGATTCAGGAGCGGGGGGAGCGCGTGATTCAGGAGCGGGGGGAGCGCGTGATTCAGGAGCGGGGGGAGCGCATGATTCAGGAGCGGGGGCAGCGCATGATTCAGGAGCGGGGGGAGCGCGTGATTCAGGAGCGGGGGGAGCGCGTGATTCAGGAGCGGGGGGAGCGCGTGATTCAGGAGCGGGGGGAGCGCATGATTCAGGAGCGGGGGCAGCGCATGATTCAGGAGCGGGGGGAGCGCATGATTCAGGAGCGGGGAGGGGGGTGAAGGAGCGGGGGGAGCGCATGATTCAGGAGCGGGGGGAGCGCATGATTCAGGAGCGGGGAGGGGGGTGAAGGAGCAAGTTGGGATCTGAGTTTTTCGCTCTATGGGGCTGTCAAATATTTTTCTTCTATAGTCCCCCCCCCCCGCTGCGTTCCCCCCCGCTGCGTTCCCCCCCGCTGCGTTCCCCCCCGCTGCGTTCCCCCCCGCTGCGTTCCCCCCCGCTGCGTTCCCCCCCGCTGCGTTCCCCCCCGCTGCGTTTCCCCCCCGCTGCGTTTCCCCCCCGCTGCGTTTCCCCCCCGCTGCGTTTCCCCCCCGCTGCGTTTCCCCCCCGCTGCGTTTCCCCCCCCGCTGCGTTTCCCCCCCGCTGCGTTTCCCCCCCGCTGCGTTTCCCCCCCGCTGCGTTTCCCCCCCGCTGCGTTTCCCCCCCCGCTGCGTTTCCCCCCCGCTGCGTTTCCCCCCCGCTGCGTTTCCCCCCCCGCTGCGTTTCCCCCCGCGCTGCGTTTCCCCCCCGCTGCGTTTCCCCCCCCGCTGCGTTTCCCCCCCCCCGCTGCGTTTTCCCCCCCCGCTGCGTTTCCCCCCCGCTGCGTTTCCCCCCCGCTGCGTTTCCCCCCGCTGCGTTTCCCCCCACCGCTGCGTTTTCCCCCCACCGCTGCGTTTTCCCCCCCGCTGCGTTTCCCCCCCCGCTGCGTTTCCCCCCCGCTGCGTTTCCCCCCGCTGCGTTTCCCCCCGCTGCGTTTCCCCTGTGTGTGTCTCTTTGCCTGTGTGTGTGTCTCTTTGCCTGTGTGTGTGTCTCTCTGCCTGTGTGTGTGTGTGTCTCTCTGCCTGTGTGTGTGTGTCTCTCTGCCTGTGTGTGTGTGTCTCTCTGCCTGTGTGTGTGTGTGTCTCTGCCTGTGTGTGTGTGTGTGTCTCTGCCTGTGTGTGTGTGTCTCTGCCTGTGTGTGTCTCTCTGCCTGTGTGTGTGTGTCTCTCTGCCTGTGTGTGTGTCTCTCTGCCTGTGTGTGTGTGTCTCTCTGCCTGTGTGTGTGTCTCTGCCTGTGTGTGTGTGTCTCTCTGCCTGTGTGTGTGTGTGTCTCTCTGCCTGTGTGTGTGTGTCTCTCTGCCTATGTGTGTGTGTGTCTCTGCCTGTGTGTGTGTGTGTGTGTGTGTGTCTCTGCCTGTGTGTGTGTGTGTGTGTGTGTGTGTGTGTGTGTGTGTGTGTGTCTCTGCCTGTGTGTGTGTGTCTCTCTGCCTGTGTGTGTGTGTCTCTCTGCCTGTGTGTGTGTGTCTCTCTGCCTGTGTGTGTGTGTCTCTCTGCCTGTGTGTGTGTGTCTCTCTGCCTGTGTGTGTGTGTCTCTCTGCCTGTGTGTGTGTGTCTCTCTGCCTGTGTGTGTGTGTCTCTCTGCCTGTGTGTGTGTGTCTCTCTGCCTGTGTGTGTGTCTCTCTCTGCCTGTGTGTGTGTCTCTCTCTGCCTGTGTGTGTGTCTCTCTCTCTGCCTGTGTGTGTGTCTCTCTGCCTGTGTGTGTGTCTCTCTGCCTGTGTGTGTGTCTCTCTGCCTGTGTGTGTGTCTCTCTGCCTGTGTGTGTGTCTCTCTGCCTGTGTGTGTGTCTCTCTGCCTGTGTGTGTGTCTCTCTGCCTGTGTGTGTGTCTCTCTGCCTGTGTGTGTGTGTGTGTCTCTCTGCCTGTGTGTGTGTGTCTCTCTGCCTGTGTGTGTGTGTCTCTCTGCCTGTGTGTGTGTGTCTCTCTGCCTGTGTGTGTGTGTCTCTCTGCCTGTGTGTGTGTGTGTGTCTCTGCCTGTGTGTGTGTGTGTGTCTCTGCCTGTGTGTGTGTGTCTCTGCCTGTGTGTGTCTCTGCCTGTGTGTCTCTCTGACTGTGTGTCTCTCTGCCTGTGTGTGTGTATCTCTCTGCCTGTGTGTCTCTCTCTGCCTGTGTGTCTCTCTCTGCCTGTGTGTGTCTCTCTCTGCCTGTGTGTGTGTCTCTCTCTGCCTGTGTGTGTGTCTCTCTCTGCCTGTGTGTGTGTCTCTCTCTGCCTGTGTGTGTGTGTCTCTCTGCCTGTGTGTGTGTGTCTCTCTGCCTGTGTGTGTGTGTCTCTCTGCCTGTGTGTGTGTCTCTCTATGCCTGTGTGTGTCTCTCTCTGCCTGTGTGTGTGTCTCTCTGCCTGTGTGTGTGTGTGTCTCTCTGCCTGTGTGTCTCTGCCTGTCTGTGTGTGTGTCTCTCTGTCTGTCTGTGTGTCTGTGTCTCTCTGCCTGTGTGTGTGTCTCTCTGCCTGTGTGTGTGTCTCTGCCTGTGTGTGTGTGTGTCTCTGCCTGTGTGTGTGTGTCTCTGCCTGTGTGTGTGTCTCTGCCTGTGTGTCTCTGCCTGTGTGTCTCTCTGACTGTGTGTCTCTCTGCCTGTGTGTGTGTATCTCTCTGCCTGTGTGTGTGTCTCTCTCTGCCTGTGTGTGTCTCTCTCTGCCTGTGTGTGTGTGTCTCTCTGCCTGTGTGTGTGTGTCTCTCTGCCTGTGTGTGTGTGTCTCTCTGCCTGTGTGTGTGTGTCTCTCTGCCTGTGTGTGTGTGTCTCTCTGCCTGTGTGTGTGTGTCTCTCTGCCTGTGTGTGTGTCTCTCTCTGCCTGTGTGTGTGTCTCTCTATGCCTGTGTGTGTGTCTCTCTGCCTGTGTGTGTGTGTCTCTCTGCCTGTGTGTGTGTGTCTCTCTGCCTGTGTGTCTCTGCCTGTCTGTGTGTGTGTCTCTCTGTCTGTCTGTGTGTGTGTGTCTCTCTGCCTGTGTGTGTGTCTCTCTGCCTGTGTGTGTGTCTCTCTGTCTGTCTGTGTGTCTGTGTCTCTCTGCCTGTGTGTGTGTCTCTCTGCCTGTGTGTGTGTCTCTCTGCCTGTGTGTGTGTCTCTCTGCCTGTGTGTGTGTCTCTCTGCCTGTGTGTGTGTCTCTCTGCCTGTGTGTGTGTCTCTCTGCCTGTGTGTGTCTCTCTCTCTGCCTGTGTGTGTCTCTCTCTCTGCCTGTGTGTGTGTCTCTCTCTGCCTGTGTGTGTGTGTCTCTCTCTGCCTGTGTGTGTGTGTCTCTCTCTGCCTGTGTGTGTGTCTCTCTCTGCCTGTGTGTGTGTGTCTCTCTCTGCCTGTGTGTGTGTGTGTGTGTGTGTGTGTCTCTGCCTGTGTGTGTGTGTGTGTGTGTGTGTGTGTGTGTGTGTCTCTGCCTGTGTGTGTGTGTGTGTCTCTGCCTGTGTGTGTGTGTGTGTGTGTGTGTGTGTCTATCTGCCTGTCTGTGTGTGTGTGTCTCTCTCTGCCTGTCTGTGTGTGTGTCTCTCTCTGCCTGTCTGTGTCTCTCTCTGCCTGTCTGTGTGTGTCTCTCTCTCTGCCTGTCTGTGTGTGTGTGTCTCTCTGACTGTCTGTGTGTGTGTGTGTGTCTCTCTGCCTGTCTGTGTGTGTCTCTCTGCCTGTCTGTGTGTGTGTGTGTGTGTGTGTCTATCTGCCTGTCTGTGTGTGTGTGTGTGTGTCTCTCTGCCTGTCTGTGTGTGTGTCTGTCTCTCTGCCTGTCTGTGTGTGTGTCTCTCTCTCTGCCTGTCTGTGTGTGTGTGTGTGTCTCTCTCTGCCTGTCTGTGTCTCTGTGTGTGTCTCTCTCTGCCTGTCTGTGTGTGTGTCTTTCTCTGCCTGTCTGTGTGTGTGTCTCTCTGCCTGTCTGTGTGTGTGTGTGTGTGTGTCTCTGCCTGTCTGTCTGTGTGTGTGTGTGTGTCTCTCTGCCTGTCTGTGTGTGTGTGTGTGTGTGTCTCTCTGCCTGTCTGTGTGTGTCTCTCTGCCTGTCTGTGTGTGTGTGTGTGTGTGTGTGTGTGTGTGTCTCTCTGCCTGTCTGTGTGTGTGTCTCTCTGCCTGTCTGTCTGTGTGTGTGTGTGTCTCTCTCTGCCTGTCTGTGTCTGTGTGTGTCTCTCTCTCTGTCTGTCTGTGTGTGTGCGTTTCCCCCGCCGCTGTGTGTGTGTGTCTCTCTCTGCCTGTGTGTGTGTGTCTCTCTCTGCCTGTGTGTGTGTGTGTGTGTGTGTGTGTCTCTGCCTGTGTGTGTGTGTGTGTGTGTGTGTGTGTGTCTCTGCCTGTGTGTGTGTGTGTGTGTCTCTGCCTGTGTGTGTGTGTGTGTGTCTATCTGCCTGTCTGTGTGTGTGTGTCTCTCTCTGCCTGTCTGTGTGTGTGTCTCTCTCTGCCTGTCTGTGTCTCTCTCTGCCTGTCTGTGTGTGTCTCTCTCTCTGCCTGTCTGTGTGTGTGTGTCTCTCTGACTGTCTGTGTGTGTGTGTCTCTCTGCCTGTCTGTGTGTGTCTCTCTGCCTGTCTGTGTGTGTGTGTGTGTGTGTGTGTCTATCTGCCTGTCTGTGTGTGTGTGTGTGTGTGTGTCTCTCTGCCTGTCTGTGTGTGTGTCTGTCTCTCTGCCTGTCTGTGTGTGTCTCTCTCTCTCTGCCTGTCTGTGTGTGTGTGTGTGTCTCTCTCTGCCTGTCTGTGTCTCTGTGTGTGTCTCTCTCTGCCTGTCTGTGTGTGTGTCTTTCTCTGCCTGTCTGTGTGTGTGTCTCTCTGCCTGTCTGTGTGTGTGTGTGTGTGTGTCTCTGCCTGTCTGTCTGTGTGTGTGTGTGTGTGTGTCTCTCTGCCAGTCTGTGTGTGTGTGTGTGTGTGTCTCTCTGCCTGTCTGTGTGTGTCTCTCTGCCTGTCTGTGTGTGTGTGTGTGTGTGTGTGTCTCTCTGCCTGTCTGTGTGTGTGTCTCTCTGCCTGTCTGTCTGTGTGTGTGTGTGTGTGTGTCTCTCTCTGCCTGTCTGTGTCTGTGTGTGTCTCTCTGCCTGTCTGTGTGTGTCTCTCTGCCTGTGTGTGTGTGTGTGTGTGTGTGTGTGTGTCTCTCTCTCTGCCTGTCTGTGTGTGTGTCTCTCTGCCTGTCTGTGTGTGTCTGTGTGTGTGTCTCTCTCTGCCTGTCTGTGTGCGTGTCTCTCTGCCTGTCTGTGTGTGTGTGTGTGTGTGTGTGTGTGTGTGTCTCTCTCTGCCTGTCTGTGTGTGTGTCTCTCTGCCTGTCTGTGTGTGTCTGTGTGTGTCTCTCTCTGTGCCTGTCTGTGTGTCTGTCTCTCTCTCTGCCTGTCTGTGTGTGTGTCTCTCTCTCTGCCTGTCTGTGTGTGTGTCTCTCTCTGCCTGTCTGTGTGTGTGTCTCTCTCTCTGCCTGTGTGTGTGTGTGTGTGTCTCTCTCTCTCTGCCTGTCTGTGTGTGTGTCTCTCTCTCTGCCTGTCTGTGTGTGTCTCTCTCTCTGCCTGTCTGTGTGTGTGTCTCTCTCTCTCTGTCTGTCTGTGTGTGTGTGTCTCTCTCTGCCTGTCTGTGCGTGTGTGTGTCTCTGTGTGTGTGTGTGTGTGTGTGTGTCTCATGTTAATAAATGAAAGGGTTGCACCCAGGAGGAGTGTGTGTGTGTGTGTGTGTGTGTGTGTGTGTCTCTCTCTGCCTGTCTGTGTGTGTGTGTCTCTCTCTGCCTGTCTGTGTGTGTGTGTCTCTCTCTGCCTGTCTGTCTGTGTGTGTCTCTCTCTGCCTGTCTGTGTGTGTGTGTCTCTCTCTGCCTGTCTGTCTGTGTGTGTCTCTCTCTGCCTGTCTGTGCGTGTGTGTGTCTCTGTGTGTGTGTGTGTGTGTGTCTCATGTTAATAAATGAAAGGGTTGCACCCAGGGTGAGTGTGTGTGTGTCTGTGTGTGTGTCTCTCTCTGCCTGTCTGTGTGTGTGTGTGTGTGTGTCTCTCTGCCTGTGTGTGTGTGTGTCTCTCTCTCTCTGCCTGTCTGTGTGTGTGTGTGTGTCTCTCTCTCTCTCTGCCTGTGTGTGTGTGTCTCTCTCTGCCTGTGTGTGTGTGTGTGTGTGTCTCTCTCTCTGCCTGTCTGTGTGTGTGTCTTTCTCTGCCTGTGTGTGTGTGT
>NW_027456764.1:0-17500 GCF_040206685.1 Ascaphus truei | reverse complement strand
GTCCCGCCGCTGTAACCCCTTCCCGTCCCGCCGCTGTAACCCCTTCCCGTCCCGCCGCTGTAACCCCTTCCCGTCCCGCCGCTGTAACCCCTTCCCGTCCCGCCGCTGTAACCCCTTCCCGTCCCGCCGCCGCTGTAACCCCTTCCCGTCCCGCCGCCGCTGTAACCCCTTCCCGTCCCGCCGCCGCTGTAACCCCTTCCCGTCCCGCCGCTGTAACCCCTTCCCGTCCCGCCGCCGCTGTAACCCCTTCCCGTCCCGCCGCCGCTGTAACCCCTTCCCGTCCCGCCGCCGCTGTAACCCCGTCCCGCCGCCGCTGTAACCCCTTCCCGTCCCGCCGCCGCTGTAACCCCGTCCCGCCGCCGCTGTAACCCCTTCCCGTCCCGCCGCCGCTGTAACCCCTTCCCGTCCCGCCGCCGCTGTAACCCCTTCCCGTCCCGCCGCCGCTGTAACCCCTTCCCGTCCCGCCGCCGCTGTAACCCCTTCCCGTCCCGCCGCCGCTGTAACCCCTTCCCGTCCCGCCGCCGCTGTAACCCCTTCCCGTCCCGCCGCCGCTGTAACCCCTTCCCGTCCCGCCGCCGCTGTAACCCCTTCCCGTCCCGCCGCCGCTGTAACCCCTTCCCGTCCCGCCGCCGCTGTAACCCCTTCCCGTCCCGCCGCCGCTGTAACCCCTTCCCGTCCCGCCGCCGCTGTAACCCCTTCCCGTCCCGCCGCTGTAACCCCTTCCCGTCCCGCCGTTGTAACCCCTTCCCGTCCCGCCGCTGTAACCCCTTCCCGTCCCGCCGTTGTAACCCCTTCCCGTCCCGCCGCTGTAACCCCTTCCCGTCCCGCCGCTGTAACCCCTTCCCGTCCCGCCGCTGTAACCCCTTCCCGTCCTGCCGCCGCTGTAACCCCTTCCCGCCCCGCCGCTGTAACCCCTTCCCGTCCCGCCGCCGTAACCCCTTCCCGCCGCTGTAACCCCTTCCCGTCCCGCCGCTGTAACCCCTTCCCGTCCCGCCGCTGTAACCCCTTCCCGTCCCGCCGCTGTAACCCCTTCCCGTCCCGCCGCTGTAACCCCTTCCCGTCCCGCCGCTGTAACCCCTTCCCGTCCCGCCGCTGTAACCCCTTCCCGTCCTGCCGCCGCTGTAACCCCTTCCCGCCCCGCCGCTGTAACCCCTTCCCCGCCGCCGCTGTAACCCCTTCCCGTCCCGCCGCTGTAACCCCGTCCCGCCGCTGTAACCCCTTCCCGCCCCTGTAACCCCTTCCCGTCCCGCCGCTGTGACCCCTTCCCGTCCCGCCGCTGTGACCCCTTCCCGTCCCGCCGCCGCTGTAACCCCTTCCCGTCCCGCCGCCGCTGTAACCCCTTCCCGTCCCGCCGCCGCTGTAACCCCTTCCCGTCCCGCCGCCGCTGTAACCCCTTCCCGTCCCGCCGCCGCTGTAACCCCTTCCCGTCCCGCCGCCGCTGTAACCCCTTCCCGTCCCGCCGCCGCTGTAACGCCTTCCCGTCCCGCCGCTGTAACCCCTTCCCGTCCCGCCGCTGTAACCCCTTCCCGTCCCGCCGTTGTAACCCCTTCCCGTCCCGCCGCTGTAACCCCTTCCCGTCCCGCCGCTGTAACCCCTTCCCGCCGCTGTAACCCTTTCCCGTCCCGCCGCTGTAACCCCTTCCCGTCCCGCCGCTGTAACCCCTTCCCGTCCCGCCGCTGTAACCCCGTCCCGCCGCTGTAACCCCTTCCCGTCCTGCCGCCGCTGTAACCCCTTCCCGCCCCGCCGCTGTAACCCCTTCCCGTCCCGCCGCCGTAACCCCTTCCCGCCGCTGTAACCCCTTCCCGTCCCGCCGCTGTAACCCCTTCCCGTCCCGCCGCTGTAACCCCTTCCCGTCCCGCCGCTGTAACCCCTTCCCGTCCCGCCGCTGTAACCCCTTCCCGCCCCGCCGCTGTAACCCCTTCCCGTGCCGCCGCTGTAACCCCTTCCCCGCCGCCGCTGTAACCCCTTCCCGTCCCGCCGCTGTAACCCCGTCCCGCCGCTGTAACCCCTTCCCGCCCCTGTAACCCCTTCCCGTCCCGCCGCTGTGACCCCTTCCCGTCCCGCCGCTGTGACCCCTTCCCGTCCCGCCGCTGTGACCCCTTCCCGTCCCGCCGCTGTGACCCCTTCCCGTCCCGCCGCTGTGACCCCTTCCCGTCCCACCGCTGTGACCCCTTCCCGTCCCGCCGCTGTAACCCCTTCCCGTCCCGCCGCTGTAACCCCTTCCCGCCCCTGTAACCCCTTCCCGTCCCGCCGCTGTAACCCCTTCCCGTCCCGCCGCTGTAACCCCTTCCCGTCCCGCCGCTGTAACCCCTTCCCGTCCCGCCGCTGTAACCCCTTCCCGTCCCGCCGCTGTAACCCCTTCCCGTCCCGCCGCTGTAACCCCTTCCCGTCCCGCCGCTGTAACCCCTTCCCGTCCCGCCGCTGTAACCCCTTCCCGTCCCGCCGCCGCTGTAACCCCTTCCCGTCCCGCCGCCGCTGTAACCCCTTCCCGCCCCTGTAACCCCTTCCCGTCCCGCCGCTGTGACCCCTTCCCGTCCCGCCGCTGTAACCCCTTCCCGTCCCGCCGCTGTAACCCCTTCCCGTCCCGCCGCTGTAACCCCTTCCCGTCCCGCCGCTGTAACCCCTTCCCGTCCCGCCGCTGTAACCCCTTCCCGTCCCGCCGCTGTAACCCCTTCCCGTCCCGCCCCTGTAACCCCTTCCCGCCCCTGTAACCCCTTCCCGTCCCGCCGCTGTGACCCCTTCCCGTCCCGCCGCTGTAACCCCTTCCCGTCCCGCCGCTGTAACCCCTTCCCGTCCCGCCGCTGTAACCCCTTCCCGTCCCGCCGCTGTAACCCCTTCCCGTCCCGCCGCTGTAACCCCTTCCCGTCCCGCCGCTGTAACCCCTTCCCGTCCCGCCGCTGTAACCGCGCGTCAAAGTCCCGCCGCTGCGCCGCGCGTCAAAGTCCCGCCGCTGCGCCGCGCATCAAAGTCCAGCCGCTGCGCATCAAAGTCCCGCCACGGGCCGCGCTGCCACAGTGAGGCCATCGGGCGCCCGAAACCTAAAACAGAACACGGGTACGGCAGGCCCGCCACACGCCGGAGGCGCGTCACGGCTCAAAGGGCCGCCGTACCAACAAAGACACGCGTGGGGTAGAACGGGGTCTCCCGGGGTCTCCCGGGGGGCGGGTAATTAGGGAGGGGCAGAACGGGGTCTCCGGGGCGGGTAATTAGGGAGGGGCCTCTTCCCGTTACATTATTGGGGTGTCTGTGTTTGGGGCTTACGTTTTGTGACTGGTCTTACTCAGATAACGGACTCTGTGCAGCCACCCCTGGGGTGGGATCTCCCTGTGTGAGAGCAGAGATACCACACAATCAGGGGGGCCGGGCAAGGCTGGACCTGCTTCACGCCCTCATGTGGCAACCTTGACCTTTAACCCCACCTCCTCTCTGCCTCCCCTCGCCTGTAATAAGTAGTGGTACTGCGTGTTGCACGGATGTGGCCAGGTTTGCGTTGCTGCGTGTTGCACGGATGTGGCCAGGTTTGCGTTGCTGCGTGTTGCACGGATGTGGCCAGGTTTGCGTGGCTGCGTGTTGCACGGATGTGGCCAGGTTTGCGTGGCTGCGTGTTGCACGGATGTGGCCAGGTTTGCGTTGCTGCGTGTTGCACGGATGTGGCCAGGTTTGCGTGGCTGCGTGTTGCACGGATGTGGCCAGGTTTGCGTGGCTGCGTGTTGCACGGATGTGGCCAGGTTTGCGTGGCTGTGTGTTGCACGGATGTGGGCAGGTTTGCGTTGCTGCTTGTTGCACGGATGTGGCCAGGTTTGCGTTGCTGCGTGTTGCACGGATGTGGCCAGGTTTGCGTTGCTGCTTGTTGCACGGATGTGGCCAGGTTTGCGTGGCTGTGTGTTGCACGGTTGTGGCCAGGTTTGCGTTGCTGCGTGTTGCACGGATGTGGCCAGATTTGCGTGGCTGCGTGTTGCACGGATGTGGCCAGGTTTGCGTTGCTGTGTGTTGCACGGATGTGGCCAGGTTTGCGTTGCTGTGTGTTGCACGGATGTGGCCAGGTTTGCGTTGCTGCGTGTTGCACGGATGTGGCCAGGTTTGCGTGGCTGCGTGTTGCACGGATGTGGCCAGGTTTGCGTTGCTGCGTGTTGCACGGATGTGGCCAGGTTTGCGTGGCTGCGTGTTGCACGGATGTGGCCAGGTTTGCGTTGCTGCGTGTTGCACGGATGTGGCCAGGTTTGCGTGGCTGCGTGTTGCACGGATGTGGCCAGGTTTGCGTTGCTGTGTGTTGCACGGATGTGGCCAGGTTTGCGTGGCTGCGTGTTGCACGGATGTGGCCAGGTTTGCGTGGCTGCGTGTTGCACGGATGTGGCCAGGTTTGCGTTGCTGCGTGTTGCACGGATGTGGCCAGGTTTGCGTGGCTGCGTGTTGCACGGATGTGGCCAGGTTTGCGTGGCTGCGTGTTGCACGGATGTGGCCAGGTTTGCGTGGCTGCGTGTTGCACGGATGTGGCCAGGTTTGCGTGGCTGCGTGTTGCACGGATGTGGCCAGGTTTGCGTGGCTGCGTGTTGCACGGATGTGGCCAGGTTTGCGTGGCTGTGTGTTGCACGGATGTGGCCAGGTTTGCGTTGCTGCGTGTTGCACGGATGTGGCCAGGTTTGCGTGGCTGCGTGTTGCACGGATGTGGCCAGGTTTGCGTGGCTGCGTGTTGCACGGATGTGGCCAGGTTTGCGTTGCTGTATGTTGCACGGATGTGGCCAGGTTTGCGTTGCTGTGTTTTGCACGGATGTGGCCAGGTTTGCGTGGCTGCGTGTTGCACGGATGTGGCCAGGTTTACGTTGCTGTGTGTTGCACGGTTGTGGCCAGGTTTGCGTGGCTGCGTGTTGCACGGATGTGGCCAGGTTTGCGTTGCTGCGTGTTGCACGGATGTGGCCAGGTTTGCGTTGCTGCGTGTTGCACGGATGTGGCCAGGTTTGCGTTGCTGTGTGTTGCACGGATGTGGCCAGGTTTGCGTTGCTGCATGTTGCACGGATGTGGCCAGGTTTGCGTTGCTGTGTGTTGCACGGATGTGACCAGGTTTGCGTGGCTGCGTGTTGCACGGATGTGGCCAGGTTTGCGTGGCTGCGTGTTGCACGGATGTAGCCAGGTTTGCGTTGCTGCGTGTTGCACGGATGTGGCCAGGTTTGCGTAGCTGCGTGTTGCACGGATGTGGCCAGGTTTGCGTTGCTGCCTGTTGCACGGATGTGGCCAGGTTTGCGTTGCTGTGTGTTGCACGGTTGTGGCCAGGTTTGCGTTGCTGCGTGTTGCACGGATGTGGCCAGGTTTGCGTTGCTGTGTGTTGCACGGATGTGGCCAGGTTTGCGTTGCTGCGTGTTGCACGGATGTGGCCAGGTTTGCGTTGCTGCGTGTTGCACGGATGTGGCCAGGTTTGCGTGGCTGTGTGTTGCACGGATGTGGCCAGGTTTGCGTTGCTGCGTGTTGCACGGATGTGGCCAGGTTTGCGTGGCTGTGTGTTGCACGGATGTGGCCAGGTTTGCGTTGGTGTGTTGCACGGATGTGGCCAGGTTTGCGTTGCTGCGTGTTGCACGGATGTGGCCAGGTTTGCGTTGCTGCGTGTTGCACGGATGTGGCCAGGTTTGCGTGGCTGCGTGTTGCACGGATGTGGCCAGGTTTGCGTTGCTGCGTGTTGCACGGATGTGGCCAGGTTTGCGTTGCTGCGTGTTGCACGGATGTGGCCAGGTTTGCGTTGCTGCGTGTTGCACGGATGTGGCCAGGTTTGCGTTGCTGTGTGTTGCACGGATGTGGCCAGGTTTGCGTTGCTGCGTGTTGCACGGATGTGGCCAGGTTTGAGTTGCTGTGTGTTGCACGGATGTGGCCAGGTTTGTGTTGCTGCGTGTTGCACGGTTGTGGCCAGGTTTGCGTGGCTGCGTGTTGCACGGATGTGGCCAGGTTTGCGTTGCTGTGTGTTGCACGGATGTGGCCAGGTTTGCGTGGCTGCGTGTTGCACGGATGTGGCCAGGTTTACGTTGCTGCGTGTTGCACGGATGTGGTCAAGTTTGCGTGGCTGCGTGTTGCACGGATGTGGCCAGGTTTGCGTTGCTGTGTGTTGCACGGATGTGGCCAGGTTTGCGTTGCTGCGTGTTGCACGGATGTGGCCAGGTTTGCGTTGCTGTGTGTTGCACGGATGTGGCCAGGTTTACGTTGCTGCGTGTTGCACGGATGTGGTCAAGTTTGCGTGGCTGCGTGTTGCACGGATGTGGCCAGGTTTGCGTTGCTGTGTGTTGCACGGATGTGGCCAGGTTTGCGTTGCTGCGTGTTGCACGGATGTGGCCAGGTTTGCGTTGCTGTGTGTTGCACGGATGTGGCCAGGTTTGGGTTGCTGTGTGTTGCACGGATGTGGCCAGGTTTGCGTTGCTGTGTGTTGCACGGATGTGGCCAGGTTTGGGTTGCTGTGTGTTGCACGGATGTGGCCAGGTTTGCGTTGCTGCGTGTTGCACGGATGTGGCCAGGTTTGCGTTGCTGTGTGTTGCACGGATGTGGCCAGGTTTGCGTGGCTGTGTGTTGCACGGATGTGGCCAGGTTTGCGTTGCTGCGTGTTGCACGGTTGTGGCCAGGTTTGCGTTGCTGTGTGTTGCACGGATGTGGCCAGGTTTGCGTTGCTGCGTGTTGCACGGATGTGGCCAGGTTTGCGTTGCTGTGTGTTGCACGGTTGTGGCCAGGTTTGCGTTGCTGTGTGTTGCACGGTTGTGGCCAGGTTTGCGTTGCTGCGCGTTGCACGGATGTGGCCAGGTTTGCGTGGCTGCGTGTTGCACGGATGTGGCCAGGTTTGCGTTGCTGCGCGTTACACGGATGTGGCCAGGTTTGCGTTGCTGTGTGTTGCACGGATGTGGCCAGGTTTGCAGTGCTGCGTGTTGCACGGATGTGGCCAGGTTTGCGTGGCTGCGTGTTGCACGGATGTGGCCAGGTTTGCGTGTCTGTGTGTTGCACGGATGTGGTCAAGTTTGCGTGGCTGCGTGTTGCACGGATGTGGCCAGGTTTGCGTTGCTGCGTGTTACACGGTTGTGGCCAGGTTTGCGTGGCTGCGTGTTGCACGGATGTGGCCAGGTTTGCGTGGCTGTGTGTTGCACGGATGTGGCCAGGTTTGCGTTGCTGCGTGTTGCACGGATGTGGCCAGGTTTGCGTTGCTGTGTGTTGCACGGATGTGGCCAGGTTTGCGTGGCTGCGTGTTGCACGGATGTGGCCAGGTTTGCGTGTCTGTGTGTTGCACGGATGTGGTCAAGTTTGCGTGGCTGCGTGTTGCACGGATGTGGCCAGGTTTGCGTTGCTGCGTGTTACACGGTTGTGGCCAGGTTTGCGTGGCTGCGTGTTGCACGGATGTGGCCAGGTTTGCGTGGCTGTGTGTTGCACGGATGTGGCCAGGTTTGCGTTGCTGCGTGTTGCACGGATGTGGCCAGGTTTGCGTTGCTGCGTGTTGCACGGATGTGGCCAGGTTTGCGTTGCTGCGTGTTGCACGGATGTGGCCAGGTTTGCGTTGCTGTGTGTTGCACGGATGTGGCCAGGTTTGCGTTGCTGTGTGTTGCACGGATGTGGCCAGGTTTGGGTTGCTGCGTGTTGCACGGATGTGGCCAGGTTTGCGTTGCTGCGTGTTGCACGGATGTGGCCAGGTTTGCGTGGCTGTGTGTTGCACGGATGTGGCCAGGTTTGCGTGGCTGCTTGTTGCACGGATGTGGCCAGGTTTGCGTTGCTGCGTGTTGCACGGATGTGGCCAGGTTTGCGTTGCTGCGTGTTGCACGGATGTGGCCAGGTTTGCGTTGCTGCGTGTTGCACGGATGTGGCCAGGTTTGCGTTGCTGTGTGTTGCACGGATGTGGCCAGGTTTGCGTTGCTGCGTGTTGCACGGATGTGGCCAGGTTTGCGTTGCTGCGTGTTGCACGGATGTGGCCAGATTTGCGTTGCTGTGTGTTGCACGGATGTGGCCAGGTTTGTGTTGCTGTGTGTTGCACGGATGTGGCCAGGTTTGCGTGGCTGCTTGTTGCACGGATGTGGCCAGGTTTGCGTTGCTGTGTGTTGCACGGTTGTGGCCAGGTTTGCGTTGCTGCGTGTTGCACGGTTGTGGCCAGGTTTGCGTTGCTGCGTGTTGCACGGATGTGGCCAGGTTTGTGTTGCTGTGTGTTGCACGGATGTGGCCAGGTTTGCGTGGCTGCTTGTTGCACGGATGTGGCCAGGTTTGCGTTGCTGTGTGTTGCACGGTTGTGGCCAGGTTTGCGTTGCTGCGTGTTGCACGGTTGTGGCCAGGTTTGCGTTGCTGTGTGTTGCACGGATGTGGCCAGGTTTGCGTGGCTGCGTGTTGCACGGATGTGGCGAGGTTTGCAGTGCTGCGTGTTGCACGGATGTGGCCAGGTTTGCGTTGCTCTGTGTTGCACGGATGTGGCGAGGTTTGCAGTGCTGCGTGTTGCACGGATGTGGCCAGGTTTGCGTTGCTCTGTATTGCACGGTTGTGGCCAGGTTTGCGTTGCTGTGTGTTGCACGGATGTGGCCAGGTTTGCGTGGCTGCGTGTTGCACGGATGTGGCGAGGTTTGCAGTGCTGCGTGTTGCACGGATGTGGCCAGGTTTGCGTGGCTGTGTGTTGCACGGATGTGGCCAGGTTTGCGTTGCTGCGTGTTGCACGGATGTGGCCAGGTTTGCGTTGCTGTGTGTTGCACGGTTGTGGCCAGGTTTGCGTTGCTGCGTGTTGCACGGATGTGGCCAGGTTTGCGTGGATGCGTGTTGCACGGATGTGGCCAGGTTTGCGTTGCTGCGTGTTGCACGGATGTGGCCAGGTTTGCGTGGCTGCGTGTTGCACGGTTGTGGCCAGGTTTGCGTTGCTGCGTGTTGCACGGATGTGGCCAGGTTTGCGTTTCTGTGTGTTGCACGGATGTGGCCAGGTTTGCGTGGCTGCGTGTTGCACGGATGTGGCCAGGTTTGCGTTGCTGTGTGTTGCACGGTTGTGGCCAGGTTTGCGTTGCTGCGTGTTGCACGGATGTGGCGAGGTTTGCGTTGCTCTGTATTGCACGGTTGTGGCCAGGTTTGCGTTGCTGTGTGTTGCACGGATGTGGCCAGGTTTGCGTGGCTGCGTGTTGCACGGATGTGGCGAGGTTTGCAGTGCTGCGTGTTGCACGGATGTGGCCAGGTTTGCGTTGCTCTGTGTTGCACGGATGTGGCGAGGTTTGCAGTGCTGCGTGTTGCACGGATGTGGCCAGGTTTGCGTTGCTCTGTGTTGCACGGATGTGGCCAGGTTTGCGTGGCTGCGTGTTGCACGGATGTGGCCAGGTTTGCGTGGCTGCGTGTTGCACGGATGTGGCCAGGTTTGCGTTGCTGCGTGTTGCACGGTTGTGGCCAGGTTTGCGTTGCTGTGTGTTGCACGGATGTGGCCAGGTTTGCGTGGCTGCGTGTTGCACGGATGTGGCGAGGTTTGCAGTGCTGCGTGTTGCACGGATGTGGCCAGGTTTGCGTGGCTGTGTGTTGCACGGATGTGGCCAGGTTTGCGTTGCTGTGTGTTGCACGGATGTGGCCAGGTTTGCGTTGCTGCGTGTTGCACGGATGTGGCCAGGTTTGCGTTGCTGTGTGTTGCACGGATGTGGCCAGGTTTGCGTTGCTGTGTGTTGCACGGTTGTGGCCAGGTTTGCGTTGCTGCGTGTTGCACGGATGTGGCCAGGTTTGCGTTGCTGCGTGTTGCACGGATGTGGCCAGGTTTGCGTGGCTGCGTGTTGCATGGATGTGGCCAGGTTTGCGTTGCTGCGTGTTGCACGGATGTGGCCAGGTTTGCGTTGCTCTGTGTTGCACGGATGTGGCCAGGTTTGCGTTGCTGTGTGTTGCACGGATGTGGCCAGGTTTACGTTGCTGCGTGTTGCACGGATGTGGCCAGGTTTGCGTTGCTGCGTGTTGCACGGTTGTGGCCAGGTTTGCGTAGCTGCGTGTTGCACGGATGTGGCCAGGTTTGCGTGGCTGCGTGTTGCACGGTTGTGGCCAGGTTTGCGTTGCTGCTTGTTGCACGGATGTGGCCAGGTTTGCGTTGCTCTGTGTTGCACGGATGTGGCCAGGTTTGCGTGGCTGCGTGTTGCACGGATGTGGCCAGGTTTGCGTGGCTGCGTGTTGCACGGATGTGGCCAGGTTTGCGTTGCTGCGTGTTGCACGGATGTGGCCAGGTTTGCGTGGCTGCGTGTTGCACGGATGTGGCCAGGTTTGCGTTGCTGTGTGTTGCACGGATGTGGCCAGGTTTGCGTTGCTGCGTGTTGCACGGATGTGGCCAGGTTTGCGTTGCTGCATGTTGCACGGTTGTGGCCAGGTTGGCGTGGCTGCGTGTTGCACGGTTGTGGCCAGGTTTGCGTGGCTGCGTGTTGCACGGATGTGGCCAGGTTTGCGTTGCTGTGTGTTACACGGATGTGGCCAGGTTTGCGTGGCTGCGTGTTGCACGGATGTGGCCAGGTTTGCGTTGCTGTGTGTTGCACGGATGTGGCCAGGTTTGCGTTGCACGGATGTGACCAGGTTTGCGTTGCTGTGTGTTGCACGGATGTGGACAGGTTTGCGTGGCTGCGTGTTGCACGGATGTGGCCAGGTTTGCGTTGCACGGATGTGACCAGGTTTGCGTTGCTGTGTGTTGCACGGATGTGGCCAGGTTTGCGTTGCTGCGTGTTGCACGGATGTGGCCAGGTTTGAGTTGCTGCGTGTTGCACGGATGTGGCCAGGTTTGCGTTGCTGCGTGTTGCACGGATGTGGCCAGGTTTGCGTGGCTGCGTGTTGCACGGATGTGGCCAGGTTTGCGTGGCTGTGTGTTGCACGGATGTGGCCAGGTTTGCGTGGCTGTGTGTTGCACGGATGTGGCCAGGTTTGCGTGGCTGTGTGTTGCACGGATGTGGCCAGGTTTGCGTTGCTGCGTGTTGCACGGATGTGGCCAGGTTTGCGGTGCTGTGTGTTGCACGGATGTGGCCAGGTTTGCGTTGCTGCGTGTTGCACGGATGTGGCCAGGTTTGCGTTGCTGCGTGTTGCACGGATGTGGCCAGGTTTGCGGTGCTGTGTGTTGCACGGATGTGGCCAGGTTTGCGTTGCTGTGTGTTGCACGGATGTGGCCAGGTTTGCGTTGCTGTGTGTTGCACGGATGTGGCCAGGTTTGCGTGGCTGCGTGTTGCACGGTTGTGGACAGGTTTGCGTTGCTGCGTGTTGCACGGATGTGGCCAGGTTTGTGTTACTGTGTGTTGCACGGATGTGGCCAGGTTGGCGTTGCTGTGTGTTGCACGGATGTGGCCAGGTTTGCGTTGCTGCTTGTTGCACGGATATGGCCAGGTTTGCATTGCTGCGTGTTGCACGGATGTGGCCAGGTTTGCGTAGCTGCGTGTTGCACGGATGTGGCCAGGTTTGCGTTGCTGTGTGTTGCACGGTTGTGGCCAGGTTTGCGTGGCTGCGTGTTGCACGGATGTGGCCAGGTTTACGTTGCTGTGTGTTGCACGGTTGTGGCCAGGTTTGCGTGGCTGCGTGTTGCACGGATGTGGCCAGGTTTGCGTTGCTGCGTGTTGCACGGATGTGGCCAGGTTTGCGTTGCTGCGTGTTGCACGGATGTGGCCAGGTTTGCGTTGCTGTGTGTTGCACGGATGTGGCCAGGTTTGCGTTGCTGTGTGTTGCACGGATGTGGCCAGGTTTGCGTTGCTGCGTGTTGCACGGATGTGGCCAGGTTTGCGTTGCTGTGTGTTGCACGGATGTGGCCAGGTTTGCGTTGCTGCGTGTTGCACGAATGTGGCCAGGTTTGCGTGGCTGCGTGTTGCACGGATGTGGCCAGGTTTGCGTGGCTGTGTGTTGCACGGATGTGGCCAGGTTTGCGTAGCTGCGTGTTGCACGGATGTGGCCAGGTTTGCGTGGCTGCGTGTTGCACGGATGTGGCCAGGTTTGCGTGGCTGTGTGTTGCACGGATGTGGCCAGGTTTGCGTTGCTGCGTGTTGCACGGATGTGGCCAGGTTTGCGTTGCTGCGTGTTGCACGGATGTGGCCAGGTTTGAGATGCTGCGTGTTGCACGGATGTGGCCAGGTTTGCGTTGCATGTTGCACGGATGTGGCCAGGTTTGCGTTGCTGCGTGTTGCACGGATGTGGCCAGGTTTGCTTGGCTGCGTGTTGCACGGATGTGGCCAGGTTTGCGTTGCTGCGTGTTGCACGGTTGTGGACAGGTTTGCGTTGCTGCGTGTTGCACGGATGTGGCCAGGTTTGCGTTGCTGCGTGTTGCACGGATGTGGCCAGGTTTGCGTTGCTGTGTGTTGCACGGATGTGGCCAGGTTTGTGTTGCTGCGTGTTGCACGGATGTGGCCAGGTTTGCGTGGCTGCGTGTTGCACGGATGTGGCCAGGTTTGCGTTGCTGCGTGTTGCACGGATGTGGCCAGGTTTGCGTGGCTGCGTGTTGCACGGTTGTGGCCAGGTTTGCGTTGCTGCGTGTTGCACGGATGTGGCCAGGTTTGCGTGGCTGCGTGTTGCACGGTTGTGGCCAGGTTTGCGTTGCTGCGTGTTGCACGGATGTGGCCAGGTTTGTGTTGCTGCGTGTTGCACGGTTGTGGCCAGGTTTGCGTGGCTGCGTGTTGCACGGATGTGGCCAGGTTTGCGTTGCTGCGTGTTGCACGGATGTGGCCAGGTTTGCGTGGCTGCGTGTTGCACGGTTGTGGCCAGGTTTGCGTGGCTGCGTGTTGCACGGTTGTGGCCAGGTTTGCGTGGCTGCGTGTTGCACGGATGTGGCCAGGTTTGCGTTGCTGCGTGTTGCACGGATGTGGCCAGGTTTGTGTTGCTGCGTGTTGCACGGTTGTGGCCAGGTTTGCGTGGCTGCGTGTTGCACGGATGTGGCCAGGTTTGTGTTGCTGCGTGTTGCACGGATGTGGCCAGGTTTGTGTTGCTGCGTGTTGCACGGATGTGGCCAGGTTTGCGTGGCTGCGTGTTGCACGGATGTGGCCAGGTTTGCGTGGCTGTGTGTTGCACGGATGTGGCCAGGTTTGCGTTGCTGCGTGTTGCACGGATGTGGCCAGGTTTGCGTGGCTGTGTGTTGCACGGATGTGGCCAGGTTTGCGTTGCTGCGTGTTGCACGGATGTGGCCAGGTTTACGTTGCTGCGTGTTGCACGGATGTGACCAGGTTTACGTGGCTGCGTGTTGCACAGATGTGACCAGGTTTGCGTTGCTGCGTGTTGCACGGATGTGGCCAGGTTTGCGTTGCACGGATGTGACCAGGTTTGCGTTGCTGCGTGTTGCACGGATGTGGCCAGGTTTGCGTTGCTGCGTGTTGCACGAATGTGGCCAGGTTTGCGTGGCTGCGTGTTGCACGGATGTGGCCAGGTTTACGTTGCTGCGTGTTGCACGGATGTGGCCAGGTTTGCGTGGCTGCGTGTTGCACGGATGTGGCCAGCTTTGCGTGGCTGCGTGTTGCACGGATGTGGCCAGGTTTCCGTTGCTGCGTGTTGCACGGATGTGGCCAGGTTTACGTTGCTGCGTGTTGCACGGATGTGGCCAGGTTTACGTTGCTGCGTGTTGCACGAATGTGGCCAGGTTTGCGTGGCTGCGTGTTGCACGGATGTGGCCAGGTTTGCGTTGCTGTGTGTTGCACGGATGTGGCCAGGTTTCCGTTGCTGCGTGTTGCACGGATGTGGCCAGGTTTGCGTGGCTGCGTGTTGCACGGATGTGGCCAGGTTTACGTTGCTGCGTGTTGCACGGATGTGGCCAGGTTTGCGTGGCTGCGTGTTGCACGGATGTGGCCAGGTTTGCGTGGCTGCGTGTTGCACGGATGTGGCCAGGTTTGCGTTGCTGTGTGTTGCACGGATGTGGCCAGGTTTCCGTTGCTGCGTGTTGCACGGATGTGGCCAGGTTTGCGTGGCTGCGTGTTGCACGGATGTGGCCAGGTTTACGTTGCTGCGTGTTGCACGGATGTGGCCAGGTTTGCGTGGCTGCTTGTTACAAGGATGTGGCCAGGTTTGCGTTGCTGCGTGTTGCACGGATGTGGCCAGGTTTGCGTTGCACGGATGTGGCCAGGTTTGCGTTGCTGTGTGTTGCACGGATGTGGCCAGGTTTGCGTTGCTGCGTGTTGCACGGATGTGGCCAGGTTTGCGTGGCTGCGTGTTGCACAGATGTGGCCAGGTTTGCGTTGCTGCGTGTTGCACGGATGTGGCCAGGTTTGCGTGGCTGCGTGTTGCACGGATATGGCCAGGTTTGCGTTGCTGTGTGTTGCACGGATGTGGCCAGGTTTGCGTTGCTGCGTGTTGCACGGATGTGGCCAGGTTTGCGTTGCTGCGTGTTGCACGGATGTGGCCAGGTTTGCGTTGCTGTGTGTTGCACGGATGTGGCCAGGTTTGCGTTGCTGCCTGTTGCACGGATGTGGCCAGGTTTGCGTTGCTGTGTGTTGCACGGTTGTGGCCAGGTTTGCGTTGCTGCGTGTTGCACGGATGTGGCCAGGTTTGTGTTGCTGTGTGTTGCACGGATGTGGCCAGGTTTGCGTTGCTGCGTGTTGCACGGATGTGGCCAGGTTTGCGTTGCTGTGTGTTGCACGGTTGTGGCCAGGTTTGCGTTGCTGCGTGTTGCACGGATGTGGCCAGGTTTCCGTTGCTGCGTGTTGCACGGATGTGGCCAGGTTTGCGTTGCACGGATGTGGCCAGGTTTGCGTTGCTGTGTGTTGCACGGATGTGGCCAGGTTTGCGTTGCTGCGTGTTGCACGGATGTGGCCAGGTTTGCGTGGCTGCGTGTTGCACGGAGGTGGCCAGGTTTGCGTGGCTGCGTGTTGCACAGATGTGGCCAGGTTTGCGTGGCTGTGTGTTGCACGGATGTGGCGAGGTTTGCAGTGCTGCGTGTTGCACGGATGTGTCCAGGTTTGCGTTGCTGCGTGTTGCACGGATGTGGCCAGGTTTGCGTGGCTGCGTGTTGCACAGATGTGGCCAGGTTTGCGTTGCTGCGTGTTACACGGATGTGGCCAGGTTTGCGTTGCTGTGTGTTGCACGGATGTGGCCAGGTTTGCGTTGCTGTGTGTTGCACGGATGTAGCCAGGTTTGCGTGGCTGCGTGTTGCACGGATGTGGCCAGGTTTGCGTGGCTGCGTGTTGCACGGATGTGGCCAGGTTTGCGTGGCTGCGTGTTGCACGGATGTGGCCAGGTTTGCGTGGCTGCGTGTTGCACGGATGTGGCCAGGTTTGCGTGGCTGCGTGTTGCACAGATGTGGCCAGGTTTGCGTTGCTGCTTGTTGCACAGATGTGGCCAGGTTTGCGTGGCTGCGTGTTGCACGGATGTGGCCAGGTTTGCGTGGCTGCGTGTTGCACGGATGTGGCCAGGTTTGAGATGCTGCGTGTTGCACGGATGTGGCCAGGTTTGCGTGGCTGTGTGTTGCACGGATGTGGCCAGGTTTGCGTTGCTGTGTGTTGCACGGATGTGGCCAGGTTTGCGTTGCTGCGTGTTGCACGGATGTGGCCAGGTTTGCGTTGCTGTGTGTTGCACGGATGTGGCCAGGTTTGCGTTGCTGCGTGTTGCACGGATGTGGCCAGGTTTGCGTTGCTGTGTGTTGCACGGATGTGGCCAGGTTTGCGTTGCTGTGTGTTGCACGGATGTGGCCAGGTTTGCGTTGCTGTGTGTTGCACGGATGTGGACAGGTTTGCGTGGCTGCGTGTTGCACGGATGTGGCCAGGTTTGCGTTGCTGTGTGTTGCACGGATGTGGCCAGGTTTGCGTTGCTGTGTGTTGCACGGATGTGGACAGGTTTGCGTTGCTGTGTGTTGCACGGATGTGGCCAGGTTTGAGTTGCTGTGTGTTGCACGGATGTGGCCAGGTTTGAGTTGCTGTGTGTTGCACGGATGTGGCCAGGTTTGCGTGGCTGCGTGTTGCACGGATGTGGCCAGGTTTGAGTTGCTGTGTGTTGCACGGATGTGGACAGGTTTGCAGTGCTGCGTGTTGCACGGATGTGGCCAGGTTTGCGTTGCTGCGTGTTGCACGGATGTGGCCAGGTTTGCGTTGCTGTGTGTTGCACGGATGTGGCCAGGTTTGCGTTGCTGTGTGTTGCACAGATGTGGACAGGTTTGCGTGGCTGCGTGTTGCATGGATGTGGCCAGGTTTGCGTTGCTGTGTGTTGCACGGATGTGGCCAGGTTTGCGTTGCTGCGTGTTGCACGGATGTGGCCAGGTTTGCGTGGCTGTGTGTTGCACGGATGTGGCCAGGTTTGCGTTGCTGCGTGTTGCACGGATGTGGCCAGGTTTGCGTGGCTGCGTGTTGCACGGATGTGGCCAGGTTTGCGTGGCTGCGTGTTGCACGGATGTGGACAGGTTTGCGTTGCTCTGTGTTGCACGGATGTGGCCAGGTTTGCGTGGCTGTGTGTTGCACGGATGTGGCCAGGTTTGCGTGGCTGCGTGTTGCACGGATGTGGTGCCTGTGTGGGTGTCCTTCAGACGACGGACCCCCGCAGATCTTTGCCCCCTCTCCTGCCTGGACGGGCCCGTGCCGCTGTTTGTGAGGCGCTGTGTATTTAAGGAGGGGCCGTACTGTGGACTCAGGGTGGGGTCACCGTGGCAGGGGGGGGGGGGGCACCGTGGGGGGGGGGGGGTTAACTGTTTCAGCTTTTCAGAGTCAATGACTGAGTTACAGAAAGTCTATATAGTCCGCGTCATGATAAAATGGTACTAAGTACCTCCCTGCACATGCAGCCCCGTATAATGGTACGAAGTATCTTGATGCACCATATCTGCACGTTCCCTGGCAGGGATAGGGGGGAACCCGGGAGCTTCTCTCCCTGCTTCTCTCCCCCCCGTCTCCCTGCTTCTCTCCCCCCCCGTCTCCCTGCTTCTCTCTCCCCCTCTCTCCTCCCCCTCTCTCCCCCCCTTCTATCCCCCCATCTCTCCCCTGTCTCCCTGCTTCTCTCTCCAGTCTCCCTGCTTCTCTCCCCCTCTCTCCCCCCGTCTCCCTGCTTCTCTCCCCCCGTCTCCCTGCTTCTCTCCCCCCGTCTCCCTGCTTCTCTCCCCCCGTCTCCCTGCTTCTCTCCCCCCCGTCTCCCTGCTTCTCTCCCCCCCGTCTCCCTGCTTCTCTCCCCCCCGTCTCCCTGCTTCTCTCCCCCCGTCTCCCTGCTTCTCTCCCCCCCGTCTCCCTGCTTCTCTCTCCCCGTCTCCCTGCTTCTCTCTCCCCGTCTCCCTGCTTCTCTCTCCCCCGTCTCCCTGCTTTTCTCCCCCCGTCTCCCTGCTTTTCTCCCCCCGTCTCCCTGCCTCTCCCCCCTTTCTCCCCCCCTCTCTCCCCCGTCTCCCCGCTTTTCTCCCCCCGTCTCCCCGCTTTTCTCCCCCGTCTCCCCGCTTCTCTCTCCCCGTCTCACCGCTTCTCTCTCCCCCTTCTCCCTGCTTCTCTCCTCCGTCTCCCTGCTTCTCTCCCCCCGTCTCCCCCCCTCTCACCCTCCCTCTCACCCCCCTCTCCCCCCGTTTCTCCCCCCCCCTATCTCCCCCCGTCTCCCTGCTTCTCTCCCCCCGTCTCCCTGCTTCTCTCTCCCCCGTCTCCCTGCTTCTCTCTCA
>NW_027456763.1:0-2500 GCF_040206685.1 Ascaphus truei | reverse complement strand
ATGTGACTCATTTAGGTACTTGGCCAATGAGAGTTAAGTTCTGAACAATTTAGGGAGGGTGTGGTTTGGGGTTGAAAGTGTGGTAAGAAAAAGTGTAAGTGGGTAAGAACGTGAGGGAGGTTGTGGGTAGGTGGGTGAGGGAGGTTTAGGGATGTATGGTGGGTGTGGGTAAGGAGGTTGAAGGTTTTTGAGGGAAGGTGGATGATGAAGAGAGTGGGTAGGTGGTGTTGAAGGTGGATTAGGGAGGGTGAGTAAATGTGTCTGGGAGGGTGAGGATGAAGGTGGGTGAAAAAAGTGTGGGTCAGTTCAGGTATGGGTGAGTGGGCAAGGGTGAGGCTGGGTATTGGTGTGCAGGTAAGGGTGGTGAAGGTGAATTTTAATATGGATGATGAGGGTAGAAGGTGGGTGAGGGAGGTTGGGTGAAGGAGGGTGTGGGAAGGTGATGTTGAAGGTGGGTGAGGGATGGTTAATATGGGTATAGGAGGCTTTGTAGGTAAGGTTGAGGCCAGTAAGGTAGAGTGAACATGGGTGAGGGAGGGTGAGGATTAAGGTGGAAGAGGGAGGGTGTGTTTAAGTGGGGTTAAAGGTTGGTGAATGTAGGTGAGGTAGGGGGATGAGTGAAGGTGTGGGTGAGTGAAGGTGTTGGTGAGGGGGCAATGGTGGGTGGGTGAAGGTGGATGAGTGTGAGGGTGAAGGTGGATGAGGTGGTGGGTGATAGTGAACATGGGTCAAGAGCGGGTGAGGGAGGGCATGGAATCAGTCTGTGAGCCTGCCCTTTCTATTTTGTTGTATATATTCTATTCCCTATCCAATTGACATGTTGCATTTATATGCAGTTAGTCATTCAAAAATTTGAAAACTCTTGCATTCGTTGCATGTTAGCGAGAGGCACCCTTAGAGGTAAAGAGCTAGCTTTTACCTCACTACTAAGTACTTGGACATTGAGGACTAGATCCGTTTTGTACAGAGCGGAGCTTCTCCTCTGCCGTATGCTAGGAGTGAAGAAGCACTACTGTCTATCGTCCGTAAAGGGGTATGCTTTCTTCCCCCAATTTACAGTCGAGCTAGCGCTGCAGATGGGACAGTAGCGAAGAGTTCACTGCCTGACTCTAAAAGGGCACACTCGTGTAAAGGGAGAGAAATCAACTCAAAGCTTTATATCCTGAGAGATAAAAGCAATGCATTGTGTAGGTGTACTCACTTACCTCAACTACTTACCTCCTTGTTAGTATGTCCTTTGTGAACATCATCTTGATAGACGAACTTACCTATTTTCATACTGCAAATAAATTTTACCCAAGATAAGTGAAAAAATATAATGCAATCCCCTTTAGAGCAATGCAGTTGAGGACCCTCTTTCACTGATGGACTAAATAAACAATGCTTAGACTGAGTGAGAGAGGGGTTTGTGAGAGAGAGGGGAGAGTGGTAGTCCTTGAAAGAGAGAGAGAAAGAAAGGACATTTGTGAGAGTAAAATACAGGTGATTTAGAAGGAGCAGGGATGCTAGTCAGGGAGAGTAATAGAGAGCAGGGAGAGAAAGAGAGGGTGTGAGAAAGAAAAAGAGAGAGAGAGAAGTGGAAGAAAGAAATGTGTGTGAGAGCAAGAGACGGGTTGAAGTGAAAGAGATAGAGTGGGAGTAAGAGAGAAAAAAATTGAGAGAAGAGAGAGGGAGAGAGAAGGGAGAGGGAGAGAGAAGAGAGGGAGAGAGAAGGGAGAGAGAGAAAGCAGGGAGAGACAAGTGTGAGAGGAGGGACAGAGAAGGGAGAGGGAGAGAGAAGGGAGAGGGAGAGAAAAGGAAAAGGGAGAGAAAATGAAAAGGGAGAGAGAAGGAAATGGAGATAGAAGGAAAAGGGAGAGAGAAGGAAGAGGGAGAGAGAATGGAGAGACAAGGGAGAGGGAGAGACAAGGAAAGGGAGAGAGAAGGGATAGTGAGAGAAAAGGGAGAGGGAGAGAGATGGAAGTGACAAGGGAGAGAGGAGGGAGAGAGAAGGGAGAGGGAGAGCGAAGGAAAGGAGAGGGGAAAGGAAAAGGGAGAGAATGGAGAGACAAGGAAAAGGGAGAGAGCATGGAAAGTGAGAGAGAAGGAAGAAGGAGAGAGAAGGAAGAAGGAGAGAGAAGGAAGAGGGAGAGAGATGGGATAGGGAGAGAGAAGGGAGAGAGAAGGCAGAGGGATAGAGAAGGGAGTGAGAAAAGGGAGAGAGAAGGGAGAGAGAAGAAAAGGGAGAGAGAAGGGAGAGGGAGAGACAAGGAAAGGGAGAGATAAGGGATAGGGAGAGAGAAGGGATAGGGAGAGAGAGAAGGGATAGGGAGAGGAAGAAGGGATACGGAGAGAGAGAAGGTAGATGTAGAGAGAAGGGAGATGGAGAGAGAAGGGAGAGGGAGAGAGAAGGGTGAGGGAGAGAAAAGGAAAAGGGAGAGAAAAGGAAAAGGGAGAGAAAAGGAAAAGGGAGAGAAAAGGAAAAGGGAGAGAAAAGGAAAAGGGAGAGAAAAGGAAAAGA